>NC_079389.1:24098644-24231144 GCF_029220125.1 Pseudoliparis swirei
CTATGACATTGTTCAGAGCTTGAGGTAATGTGGTGCACACAGGGTGGAGCACTGGATAACGTGGAGAGGATCATTGACATGTGCTCATGTGGCACATACACCTTAGTAATGAGCCGAAGGAACAGTTGGTACTAACCTCCCTACGGGGTACTTCTACACCAGTGAAGGTACTGTAAAGAGTATCATAGGGTACTTCTACTCTAGGGAGGGTACTGTAAAGAGTATCATAGGGTACTTCTACTCTAGGGAGGGTACTGTAAAGAGTATCATAGGGTACTTCTACTCTAGGGAGGGTACTGTAAAGAGTATCATAGGGTACTTCTACTCTAGGGAGGGTACTGTAAAGAGTATCATAGGGTACTTCTACACGAGGGAAGGTACTGTAAAGAGTATCATAGGGTACTTCTACTCTAGGGAGGGTACTGTAAAGAGTATCATAGGGTACTTCTACTCTAGGGAGGGTACTGTAAAGAGTATCATAGGGTACTTCTACTCTAGGGAGGGTACTGTAAAGAGTATCATAGGGTACTTCTACTCTAGGGAAGGTACTGTAAAAAGTATCATAGGGTACTTCTACTCTAGGGAGGGTACTGTAAAGAGTATCATAGGGTACTTCTACTCTAGGGAGGGTGCTGTAAAGAGTATCATAGGGTACTTCTACACTAGGGAAGGTACTGTACAGAGTATCATAGGGTACTTCTACACAAGGGAAGGTACTGTAAAGAGTATCATAGGGTACTTCTACACTAGGGAGGGTACTGTAAAGAGTATCATAGGGTACTTCTACACAAGGGAGGGTACTGTAAAGAGTATCATAGGGTACTTCTACACAAGGGAGGGTACTGTAAAGAGTATCATAGGGTACTTCTACACTAGGGAGGGTACTGTAAAGAGTATCATAGGGTACTTCTACACAAGGGAGGGTACTGTAAAGAGTATCATAGGGTACTTCTACTCTAGGGAGGGTACTGTAAAGAGTATCATAGGGTACTTCTACACAAGGGAGGGTACTGTAAAGAGTATCATAGGGTACTTCTACACAAGGGAGGGTACTGTAAAGAGTATCATAGGGTACTTCTACTCTAGGGAGGGTGCTGTAAAGAGTATCATAGGGTACTTCTACTCTAGGGAAGGTACTGTAAAGAGTATCATAGGGTACTTCTACTCTAGGGAGGGTGCTGTAAAGAGTATCATAGGGTACTTCTACACTAGGGAAGGTACTGTACAGAGTATCATAGGGTACTTCTACACAAGGGAAGGTACTGTAAAGAGTATCATAGGGTACTTCTACACTAGGGAGGGTACTGTAAAGAGTATCATAGGGTACTTCTACACTAGGGAAGGTACTGTAAAGAGTATCATAGGGTACTTCTACACAAGGGAAGGTACTGTAAAGAGTATCATAGGGTACTTCTACTCTAGGGAAGGTACTGTAAAGAGTATCATAGGGTACTTCTACACTAGGGAGGGTACTGTAAAGAGTATCATAGGGCAGGGCTCCAGACTGCGACCAAATGGTCGCATTTTGCGCCTAAAATTAGACACAGTGCGAGTAAATTTTTCATCAACTCGCGCATGCGCGACCAGTAAATTAGCAGATTTCTTTTTTTTGTTATTAAATATTTTTGTTGTTTACAAACTTGTTCTACACTTCAGCCCACTATAGTTAGCGGTAATGCCTGAATGACTGGTTTGCTAACCGACATTAACTCCAGAAGAAGAAGAAAGGAGACGAAAACCGAAGAAGAAGAAGGCTGGCCTGTGTGTGAGAGCGGGGGGGGGGCTAATGTGTGAAAAGAGGCGCACCGCAGCGGAGACGCAACGAGGGCGAGGGCCGCAGAGTGAGAGGTCCACGAGGATCCTCACCACCGAGCGGCGTCCACCGTCCCCCGAGTTGAATCTCTGGGTCAACTCAGCCGACTCTCACATGTCTGAGCCCTTATAGACTGATGTTCACGGTAAACGCATTCGATCTGGAGCGCGAGGGTTTTGATAACGTTAGCGGAAGGATTTAAGTGACAACATCCGGTTTTGCAAAGTTAGCGGAAAGAACCACGTGAAACAACATCCGTTTATCAAAATAAGATGTCGACAAATCATACACTAACATATAAAAGTAAACAATGAACTGATGTTGTATCTTTATAGATAGTTTCTGAGATTTAGCTTAAATTATGCTAACATTAAAAATGTTTACTGTACCAAGGAAGAGTTTATAAAAATTAGTCAGTCTTTTGTATGTTAAGAAAAGTCCTGTATATAGATTTCCCCAAGAGTTCCAGGAAATGAATGATGCAGATGTGTTCCATACATATCTGAAATCCCCTACAATAGCAATCAAACAATTTTAATGTATCAATTAGGAAATTTTTCAAAGTAAAAGTTCTAAATGTTTAAAGAAATCAGTAATTTCTTTAATGTTTGAGTTGCTTTATATATGTATTTCCTCATAGTCCTAGGCAATAATGCTACACAATAAATAGAATGCTTCAATCAACACCGTGATCGGTGATTGGTATTATCGGATCGGCAGATACTGATTTCAGTGATCGGTGATCGGCACCAAAACCTGATCGGTGCATCTCTAGAAACCAACAAATGTTTTGATTGGCCACATCAAGTGCAACATGCACATGCTCAAGGTATGTTTCTCTTCAAATATGTTTAAACTCAATACAGTAACTTCTGAAGAGTTCTCTGTTGTGAATGTTTTGCAGTTCATGAAGGCAAACAGGCATAAGATTGTATATTGTCAAATTATTTATCAGTAATACAGTAAAATGATGGGAAAACTTTGCAAGTCGATTTATAGTGTGTCAGGGTTTTTCCTGCAGAGAAAATTTGGGCGCCTAAGTCGTTTTCAGCGCCTATGACAAATCCGGCGCCTACGGCAAAAAAAAGTCTGCGTTGAAAAAACAAAAAATAACTGTGTTCATCAGGTTCATGTCAGCGAATATGTTCTCAATAGTATGTTTCAAGGAGGTGTGCTCACCTGTGTGCGCGTATCACGGCAGAGCGGCCAGCTGCTGATCACGCACTCAATAGCTCGACTGTATGAATAGAAGGTGCGCGCAAAAGAATTTTTTGGGACCACCCAAGACCCATTTTGACCCAGGAAAAAGTGCGCCCCTAAATTTCTGCTTGCGCCCCTAACATTTTAAGTTAGGAGCGACTGTGCTCCTAGTTAAAAAAGTTAGTCTGGAGCCCTGTAGGGTACTTCTACACTAGGGAGGGTACTGTAAAGAGTATCATAGGGTACTTCTACACAAGGGAGGGTACTGTAAAGAGTATCATAGGGTACTTCTACACAAGGGAGGGTACTGTAAAGAGTATCATAGGGTACTTCTACACAAGGGAGGGTACTGTAAAGAGTATCATAGGGTACTTCTACACTAGGGAAGTTACTGTAAAGAGTATCATAGGGTACTTCTACACAAGGGAAGGTGCTGTAAAGAGTATCATAGGGTACTTCTACACTAGGGAAGGTACTGTAAAGAGTATCATAGGGTACTTCTACACAAGGGAAGGTACTGTAAAGAGTATCATAGGGTACTTCTACACTAGGGAAGGTACTGTAAAGAGTATCATAGGGTACTTCTACACTAGGGAGGGTGCTGTAAAGAGTATCATAGGGTACTTCTACACTAGGGAAGGTACTGTAAAGAGTATCATAGGGTACTTCTACTCTAGGGAGGGTACTGTAAAGAGTATCATAGGGTACTTCTACACCAGTGAAGGTACTGTAAAGAGTATCATTGGGTACTTCTACACTAGGGAAGGTACTGTAAAGAGTATCATAGGGTACTTCTACACCAGGGAAGGTACTGTAAAGAGTATCATAGGGTACTTCTACACTAGGGAAGGTACTGTAAAGAGTATCATAGGGTACTTCTACACGAGGGAAGGTACTTTAAAGAGTATCATAGGGTACTTCTACACTAGGGAAGGTACTGTAAAGAGTATCATAGGGTACTTCTACACTAGGGAAGGTACTGTAAAGAGTATCATAGGGTACTTCTACACTAGGGAAGGTACTGTAAAGAGTATCATAGGGTACTTCTACACTAGGGAGGCTACTGTAAAGAGTACTGTCGCGTAATTCAGAATTGGCAGCCTGGAAGAGCTTCTACAATAATAAGATCCACAGTCTGCTATCGTTCTCTCCTTTAGGGAGACGTTTATTTACTCATCAAAAGCAAAGTACAAACGCTCACCAGCGATTGCAATCACACGGGGAACTCTCTCTCAACATGCAAGTTGAGGCCAAAAACACACTGTTCCCCAAATTAAGGTTCAATCTTTAATCCACAGATCTCGTCACAGGTACATATCCCACCCCTGACCTCTTCTTGGCTCTGGTCTGTTATGAGAATTCACTCTTACCCCCGGGTGGGGGCTGTCTGTTGGCCGTGCGCCCCCTCTTGGTATGTGTAAATACTGATAGCATGTTTGAATGTTGAATACTGTTCGGCGTGTAGCTAGCCTTGAGCTGCAGACACAATATCTCTCTCTCTTTCCAGGCAAAGTGCGTCTCTCCTGATGTTTTGCCGGAACCTAGACATTACGGTCCCTTCAATAAATCAGATTAATATTAACAGTACCATAGGGTACTTCTGCACTAGGGAGGGTACTGTGAATAATATCATAGGGTAGTACGGACCTAGGGTACTTACATTACAAACTCAGAACAACAAGAATCTAGAAAGTACTTTTTTTTTCAAGAAAGTCGAACTACAAAAGTACCAAAAGTAATACTATAAGTAAGAGCCATTTAAGTGCCACTGAAGTGCTAATCTGTTTTTATTCAAGGTATTGTCGGAAGAGATGTGTTTTTAGTTTCCGGTGAAGGTGTAGAGTCTTCCTGCTGTCCTGATGTCAGGTGGGGAGCTCGTTCCACCAATCAGGAGCCAGGACAACAAACAGTTGGGGCGACTATGGGTGAGTGGGTAGCAGGTCCGTCTTTCAATCAGGGGGTTGGAGGTTCAATCCCCGCCCTAGTCGATGTGTCCTTGAGCAAGACACTTAGCCCTGAGTTACTCCCTGAAGCTGCGTCTACAGTGAATTAATGTAACAGTTCTGTAAGTCGCTTTGGATAAAAGCGTCAGCCAAATGACATGTAATGTAATGTAATCCACTAAGAGATATCGGTCAGACAGGCAGAGATTCTGCTACCTGTGTTTCAGATCGGAGAAACGAGAGGATCAGTTGGGCGTCATCAGCATAGCGATGGTAGAAGAAGCCATGCGAACGAATGACAGAGCCGAGAGAATTAGTGTACAGAGAGAAGAGGAGGGGACCCAGGACGGAGCCTTGAGGACCCCATAGTGAGAGGAAGAGGAGGAGACCCAGGACGGAGCCTTGAGGGACCCCATAGTGAGAGGAAGAGGAGGGGACCCAGGACGGAGCCTTGAGGAACCCATAGTGAGAGGAAGAGGAGACCCAGGACGGAGCCTTGAGGGACCCCATAGTGAGAGGAAGAGGAGGGGACCCAGGACGGAGCCTTGAGGAACCCATAGTGAGAGGAAGAGGAGGGGACCCAGGACGGAGCCTTGGGGACCCCATAGTGAGAGGAAGAGGAGGGGACCCAGGACGGAGCATTGAGGGACTCCATAGTGAGAGGAGGAGGAGGAGGAGGGGACCGAGGACGGAGCCTTGAGGGACCCCATAGTGAGAGGAAGAGGAGGAGCCCCAGGACGGAGCCTTGGGGACCCCATAGTGAGAGGAAGAGGAGGGGACCCAGGACGGAGCATTGGGGGACGCCATAGTGAGAGGAAGAGGAGGGGGGTGAAAGAGGAAAGCGAGGGGGATGAAGAAGAAGTCGGTGGTAGTGTAGTGATAGAAGATGGATTAGTGAAGGAGGAGCGTATGTCGTCTATCTTGTTCGTGAAGTAGTCGACGAAGTGGCTCGGCAGAAGGGTGGAAGGAAGAGGGGGACAGGGGGGCTCAAGGAGGTTTTGAAAAGATAGAGAAGAGTTTTTTGAGGTTAGAGAAAGAAGATTGGATTTTGGTCGAACGAGCTTTTGGCTGCAGAGAAGGAGGAGAGGAGAGATTGATAGGCGAGCAGGTCGTCTGCTCCGACGCTCGCAAGGTGGCTCAAGAGGACCGAGTCAGACCACCACGGAGAGGAGAGGACAACGTCTCAAAAGGACAAAGAGAATCGAGAAGAGAGACTACACTAGAGATGAAGAGAGACTACAATAGAGGTGAAGAGAGACTACAATAGAGGTGAAGAGAGACTACACTAGAGATGAAGAGAGACTACACTAGAGATGAAGAGAGACGACACTAGAGATGAAGAGAGACGACACTAGAGATGAAGAGAGACGACACTAGAGGTGAAGAGAGACACTAGAGGTGAAGAGAGACGACACTAGAGGTGAAGAGAGACTACACTAGAGATGAAGAGAGACTACACTAGAGGTGAAGAGAGACTACACTAGAGGTGAAGAGAGACTACACTAGAGATGAAGAGAGACTACACTAGAGGTGAAGAGAGACTACACTAGAGATGAAGAGAGACGACACTAGAGATGAAGAGAGACTACACTAGAGGTGAAGAGAGACGACACTAGAGATGAAGAGAGACTACACTAGAGGTGAAGAGAGACGACACTAGAGATGAAGAGAGACTACACTAGAGGTGAAGAGAGACGACACTAGAGATGAAGAGAGACTACACTAGAGGTGAAGAGAGACGACACTAGAGATGAAGAGAGACGACACTAGAGATGAAGAGAGACAACACTAGAGGTGAAGAGAGACAACACTAGAGGTGAAGAGAGACTACACTAGAGGTGAAGAGAGACAACACTAGAGATGAAGAGAGACTACACTAGAGATGAAGAGAGACGACACTAGAGATGAAGAGAGACTACACTAGAGGTGAAGAGAGACTACACTAGAGGTGAAGAGAGACGACACTAGAGATGAAGAGAGACTACACTAGAGGTGAAGAGAGATGACACTAGAGATGAAGAGAGACGACACTAGAGATGAAGAGAGACGACACTAGAGATGAAGAGAGACGACACTAGAGGTGAAGAGAGACTACACTAGAGGTGAAGAGAGACTACACTAGAGATGAAGAGAGACGACACTAGAGATGAAGAGAGACGACACTAGAGATGAAGAGAGACAACACTAGAGATGAAGAGAGACTACACTAGAGGTGAAGAGAGACGACACTAGAGATGAAGAGAGACTACACTAGAGGTGAAGAGAGACTACACTAGAGGTGAAGAGAGACGACACTAGAGATGAAGAGAGACTACACTAGAGGTGAAGAGAGACTACACTAGAGGTGAAGAGAGACGACACTAGAGATGAAGAGAGACTACACTAGAGGTGAAGAGAGACGACACTAGAGGTGAAGAGAGACGACACTAGAGATGAAGAGAGACTACACTAGAGGTGAAGAGAGACTACACTAGAGGTGAAGAGAGACGACACTAGAGATGAAGAGAGACTACACTAGAGGTGAAGAGAGACTACACTAGAGATGAAGAGAGACTACACTAGAGGTGAAGAGAGACGACACTAGAGATGAAGAGAGACGACACTAGAGATGAAGAGAGACTACACTAGAGGTGAAGAGAGACTACACTAGAGGTGAAGAGACGACACTAGAGATGAAGAGAGACTACACTAGAGGTGAAGAGAGACTACACTAGAGGTGAAGAGAGACGACACTAGAGATGAAGAGAGACTACACTAGAGGTGAAGAGAGACGACACTAGAGGTGAAGAGAGACAACACTAGAGATGAAGAGAGACTACACTAGAGATGAAGAGAGACTACACTAGAGGTGAAGAGAGACTACACTAGAGGTGAACAGAGACTACACTAGAGATGAAGAGAGACTACACTAGAGGTGAAGAGAGACTACACTAGAGGTGAAGAGAGACGACACTAGAGATGAAGAGAGACGACACTAGAGATGAAGAGAGACTACACTAGAGGTGAAGAGAGACGACACTAGAGGTGAAGAGAGACTACACTAGAGATGAAGAGAGACTACACTAGAGGTGAAGAGAGACTACACTAGAGGTGAAGAGAGACTACACTAGAGATGAAGAGAGACTACACTAGAGGTGAAGAGAGACTACACTAGAGGTGAAGAGAGACGACACTAGAGGTGAAGAGAGACTACACTAGAGGTGAAGAGAGACGACACTAGAGGTGAAGAGAGACTACACTAGAGGTGAAGAGAGACGACACTAGAGGTGAAGAGAGACGACACTAGAGATGAAGAGAGACTACACTAGAGGTGAAGAGAGACGACACTAGAGGTGAAGAGAGACTACACTAGAGGTGAAGAGAGACTACACTAGAGATGAAGAGAGACTACACTAGAGGTGAAGAGAGACTACACTAGAGATGAAGAGAGACAACACTAGAGATGAAGAGAGACTACACTAGAGGTGAAGAGAGACTACACTAGAGATGAAGAGAGACGACACTAGAGGTGAAGAGAGACTACACTAGAGGTGAAGAGAGACTACACTAGAGATGAAGAGAGACTACACTAGAGGTGAAGAGAGACTACACTAGAGGTGAAGAGAGACTACACTAGAGGTGAAGAGAGACGACACTAGAGGTGAAGAGAGACGACACTAGAGGTGAAGAGAGACGACACTAGAGATGAAGAGAGACTACACTAGAGATGAAGAGAGACGACACTAGAGATGAAGAGAGACTACACTAGAGGTGAAGAGAGACGACACTAGAGGTGAAGAGAGACTACACTAGAGGTGAAGAGAGACTACACTAGAGGTGAAGAGAGACGACACTAGAGATGAAGAGAGACTACACTAGAGATGAAGAGAGACTACACTAGAGATGAAGAGAGACGACACTAGAGGTGAAGAGAGACTACACTAGAGGTGAAGAGAGACTACACTAGAGATGAAGAGAGACGACACTAGAGGTGAAGAGAGACGACACTAGAGGTGAAGAGAGACGACACTAGAGGTGAAGAGAGACGACACTAGAGGTGAAGAGAGACTACACTAGAGGTGAAGAGAGACTACACTAGAGATGAAGAGAGACGACACTAGAGATGAAGAGAGACGACACTAGAGGTGAAGAGAGACTACACTAGAGGTGAAGAGAGACTACACTAGAGATGAAGAGAGACTACACTAGAGGTGAAGAGAGACTACACTAGAGATGAAGAGAGACTACACTAGAGGTGAAGAGAGACTACACTAGAGGTGAAGAGAGACGACACTAGAGATGAAGAGAGACGACACTAGAGGTGAAGAGAGACTACACTAGAGGTGAAGAGAGACTACACTAGAGGTGAAGAGAGACTACACTAGAGATGAAGAGAGACTACACTAGAGGTGAAGAGAGACGACACTAGAGATGAAGAGAGACTACACTAGAGGTGAAGAGAGACGACACTAGAGGTGAAGAGAGACAACACTAGAGATGAAGAGAGACTACACTAGAGGTGAAGAGAGACGACACTAGAGGTGAAGAGAGACGACACTAGAGGTGAAGAGAGACGACACTAGAGATGAAGAGAGACTACACTAGAGGTGAAGAGAGACGACACTAGAGGTGAAGAGAGACTACACTAGAGGTGAAGAGAGACTACACTAGAGATGAAGAGAGACTACACTAGAGGTGAAGAGAGACTACACTAGAGGTGAAGAGAGACTACACTAGAGATGAAGAGAGACTACACTAGAGGTGAAGAGAGACTACACTAGAGGTGAAGAGAGACGACACTAGAGGTGAAGAGAGACTACACTAGAGGTGAAGAGAGACTACACTAGAGGTGAAGAGAGACTACACTACAGGTGAAGAGAGACTACACTAGAGATGAAGAGAGACTACACTAGAGGTGAAGAGAGACTACACTAGAGGTGAAGAGAGACGACACTAGAGGTGAAGAGAGACGACACTAGAGGTGAAGAGAGACTACACTAGAGATGAAGAGAGACTACACTAGAGGTGAAGAGAGACGACACTAGAGGTGAAGAGAGACGACACTAGAGGTGAAGAGAGACTACACTAGAGGTGAAGAGAGACTACACTAGAGGTGAAGAGAGACGACACTAGAGGTGAAGAGAGACTACACTAGAGATGAAGAGAGACTACACTAGAGATGAAGAGAGACGACACTAGAGGTGAAGAGAGACGACACTAGAGATGAAGAGAGACGACACTAGAGGTGAAGAGAGACTACACTAGAGGTGAAGAGAGACTACACTAGAGATGAAGAGAGACGACACTAGAGGTGAAGAGAGACTACACTAGAGGTGAAGAGAGACTACACTAGAGATGAAGAGAGACGACACTAGAGATGAAGAGAGACTACACTAGAGGTGAAGAGAGACTACACTAGAGGTGAAGAGAGACTACACTAGAGATGAAGAGAGACTACACTAGAGGTGAAGAGAGACTACACTAGAGGTGAAGAGAGACGACACTAGAGATGAAGAGAGACTACACTAGAGGTGAAGAGAGACTACACTAGAGATGAAGAGAGACGACACTAGAGGTGAAGAGAGACTACACTAGAGATGAAGAGAGACGACACTAGAGATGAAGAGAGACTACACTAGAGGTGAAGAGAGACGACACTAGAGATGAAGAGAGACTACACTAGAGATGAAGAGAGACTACACTAGAGATGAAGAGAGACGACACTAGAGGTGAAGAGAGACGACACTAGAGATGAAGAGAGACTACACTAGAGGTGAAGAGAGACTACACTAGAGATGAAGAGAGACTACACTAGAGGTGAAGAGAGACTACACTAGAGATGAAGAGAGACTACACTAGAGGTGAAGAGAGACGACACTAGAGATGAAGAGAGACGACACTAGAGATGAAGAGAGACTACACTAGAGGTGAAGAGAGACTACACTAGAGATGAAGAGAGACGACACTAGAGGTGAAGAGAGACGACACTAGAGGTGAAGAGAGACTACACTAGAGATGAAGAGAGACTACACTAGAGGTGAAGAGAGACTACACTAGAGGTGAAGAGAGACTACACTAGAGATGAAGAGAGACTACACTAGAGGTGAAGAGAGACTACACTAGAGGTGAAGAGAGACGACACTAGAGATGAAGAGAGACGACACTAGAGATGAAGAGAGACGACACTAGAGATGAAGAGAGACTACACTAGAGGTGAAGAGAGACTACACTAGAGATGAAGAGAGACTACACTAGAGATGAAGAGAGACTACACTAGAGGTGAAGAGAGACTACACTAGAGATGAAGAGAGACTACACTAGAGGTGAAGAGAGACGACACTAGAGATGAAGAGAGACTACACTAGAGGTGAAGAGAGACTACACTAGAGGTGAAGAGAGACTACACTAGAGATGAAGAGAGACGACACTAGAGATGAAGAGAGACGACACTAAAGATGAAGAGAGACGACACTAGAGATGAAGAGAGACGACACTAGAGATGAAGAGAGACTACACTAGAGGTGAAGAGAGACTACACTAGAGGTGAAGAGAGACTACACTAGAGGTGAAGAGAGACGACACTAGAGGTGAAGAGAGACTACACTAGAGGTGAAGAGAGACGACACTAGAGGTGAAGAGAGACTACACTAGAGATGAAGAGAGACGACACTAGAGGTGAAGAGAGACGACACTAGAGGTGAAGAGAGACTACACTAGAGATGAAGAGAGACGACACTAGAGGTGAAGAGAGACTACATTAGAGATGAAGAGAGACGACACTAAAGATGAAGAGAGACGACACTAGAGATGAAGAGAGACGACACTAGAGATGAAGAGAGACGACACTAGAGATGAAGAGAGACTACACTAGAGATGAAGAGAGACGACACTAGAGATGAAGAGAGACGACACTAGAGGTGAAGAGAGACTACACTAGAGATGAAGAGAGACGACACTAGAGATGAAGAGAGACTACACTAGAGATGAAGAGAGACTACACTAGAGATGAAGAGAGACGACACTAGAGATGAAGAGAGACGACACTAGAGATGAAGAGAGACTACACTAGAGATGAAGAGAGACGACACTAGAGATGAAGAGAGACAACACTAGAGGTGAAGAGAGACTACACTAGAGGTGAAGAGAGACGACACTAGAGATGAAGAGAGACGACACTAGAGGTGAAGAGAGACTACACTAGAGGTGAAGAGAAACTACACTAGAGATGAAGAGAGACTACACTAGAGGTGAAGAGAGACTACACTAGAGATGAAGAGAGACTACACTAGAGGTGAAGAGAGACGACACTAGAGGTGAAGAGAGACGACACTAGAGATGAAGAGAGACTACACTAGAGGTGAAGAGAAACTACACTAGAGATGAAGAGAGACGACACTAGAGGTGAAGAGAGACTACACTAGAGATGAAGAGAGACGACACTAGAGATGAAGAGAGACAACACTAGAGATGAAGAGAGACAACACTAGAGATGAAGAGAGACTACACTAGAGATGAAGAGAGACAACACTAGAGGTGAAGAGAGATGACACTAGAGATGAAGAGAGACAACACTAGAGATGAAGAGAGACTACACTAGAGATGAAGAGAGACAACACTAGAGGTGAAGAGAGACTACACTAGAGGTGAAGAGAGACGACACTAGAGATGAAGAGAGACTACACTAGAGGTGAAGAGAGACTAGAGGTGAAGAGAGACAACACTAGAGGTGAAGAGAGACTACACTAGAGATGAAGAGAGACTACACTAGAGGTGAAGAGAGACAACACTAGAGGTGAAGAGAGACTACACTAGAGATGAAGAGAGACTACACTAGAGATGAAGAGAGACTACACTAGAGATGAAGAGAGACGACACTAGAGGTGAAGAGAGACAACACTAGAGGTGAAGAGAGACTACACTAGAGATGAAGAGAGACTACACTAGAGATGAAGAGAGACTACACTAGAGGTGAAGAGAGACGACACTAGAGATGAAGAGAGACTACACTAGAGGTGAAGAGAGACAACACTAGAGGTGAAGAGAGACTACACTAGAGATGAAGAGAGACTACACTAGAGATGAAGAGAGACTACACTAGAGATGAAGAGAGACGACACTAGAGATGAAGAGAGACTACACTAGAGGTGAAGAGAGACTACACTAGAGATGAAGAGAGACGACACTAGAGATGAAGAGAGACTACACTAGAGATGAAGAGAGACGACACTAGAGGTGAAGAGAGACGACACTAGAGGTGAAGAGAGACAACACTAGAGGTGAAGAGAAACTACACTAGAGGTGAAGAGAGACTACACTAGAGATGAAGAGAGACGACACTAGAGGTGAAGAGAGACAACACTAGAGGTGAAGAGAGACTACACTAGAGATGAAGAGAGACTACACTAGAGATGAAGAGAGACGACACTAGAGATGAAGAGAGACTACACTAGAGATGAAGAGAGACTACACTAGAGGTGAAGAGAGACTACACTAGAGATGAAGAGAGACGACACTAGAGATGAAGAGAGACTACACTAGAGATGAAGAGAGACGACACTAGAGGTGAAGAGAGACGACACTAGAGGTGAAGAGAGACGACACTAGAGGTGAAGAGAGACTACACTAGAGGTGAAGAGAGACGACACTAGAGGTGAAGAGAGACAACACTAGAGGTGAAGAGAAACTACACTAGAGATGAAGAGAGACTACACTAGAGATGAAGAGAGACGACACTAGAGGTGAAGAGAGACTACACTAGAGGTGAAGAGAGACGACACTAGAGATGAAGAGAGACGACACTAGAGGTGAAGAGAGACTACACTAGAGGTGAAGAGAGACGACACTAGAGATGAAGAGAGACTACACTAGAGGTGAAGAGAGACTACACTAGAGATGAAGAGAGACAACACTAGAGGTGAAGAGAGACGACACGAGATGAAGAGAGACTACACTAGAGATGAAGAGAGACTACACTAGAGGTGAAGAGAGACTACACTAGAGGTGAAGAGAGACGACACTAGAGATGAAGAGAGACTACACTAGAGGTGAAGAGAGACGACACTAGGGAAGGTACTGTAAAGAGAATCAGGTGGGGTACTAGGACACTAGGGAAGGAAACAGGTCATATTTCGGGTTCTCAGGTACCAGAGAGACTTCAGCAGGAGCTATGAGTACATTAAAATATCTAGTATCGCTATAAAATCTGTCTCTCTGTCTCTCTGTGTCTCTCTCTCTCTCTCTCTCTCTCTGTGCTGTCTCTCTCTCTCTGTCTCTCTCTCTCTCTCTGTCTCTCTCTCTCTCTGTCTCTCTCTCTCTCTCTCTCTCTCTGTCTCTGTCTCTCTCTGTCTCTCTCTCTCTCTCTGTCCTCTCTGTCTCTCTCTCTCTCTCTCTCTGTCTCTCTCTCTCTCTCTCTCTCTGTCTCTCTGTCTCTCTCTCTCTCTCTCTCTGGAGGGAGCTGCTCACGATCGAGAGCGTGGTGAGGGCAAATGTTTGGTAATCTTTCTCAAACTTTTCACATTTTGTCTTTCATATTTCACTGTGTGATTGAGTTGTTGTGTTTCTAGTGTCTGATTGTTGGTTTATTTGGGGGTTTATTGGTGTTTTGTGGACATAACCGTGTTTCTGGTGTGAGATGGCGTCCTCTGAGACGCCGTCTCCGGGTCTTGGCGTCCGGATCGAGTCCGACGCAAGTACCCCGGTAGAGGAGGTTCTCCTGGCGGTGGGAGATGTTGTCGGACACGAGAACATCTCCGACGCCTCCAGGTTGAACCGAGGGCTGCTGGTGTTTTTTACGGAGGAGCGGTGTGTGTCCGCGCTGATATGCAGCGGCGTCACGCTGAGCGGCGTGTACCTGCAGGTGTCCCCGCTGACAGTGCCGACTACCCGGGTCACCGTGTCCGGGGTCCCGCCGTTCATACTCGACTCCGTGTTGGAGAGCGAGCTGCAGTGTTCGAAGCTCGCGAGCGGCTTCACAACGATCGGTCTGGGGTGCAGACACCCTAAACTGAAACACGTAAAGTCCTTCCGGAGGCAGGTGTGAATGTTTCTGAACTGTCCGTCTCAGACGCTGGAGATCTCCTTCAGAGTGAAGCACAAGGCGCAGCACTACATGCTGTATGCTAGCACGGGTAGCATGAAGTGCTTTAGGTGTGGGGGACTGGGGCACAAGCGCGACAGCTGTCCTCGAGCCGGCCGGAGGAACCCCAAGCCGGGGACGCAGCGGAGAAGCGGGCCGCCTGGGCTCCAGCGGAGGCGGCGAGGCCCAGTGGGCGGGCATGGAGGCTCCGCCGAGTGGCGGCGAGGCTCCGCCCACTGGGGCGGAGGAGGGGCGGAGCGACAGTCAGGCCGGGGAGCAGAGTGCTGATTCAGCTGAAGGAAATATTAACGAGGAGATTTCAGCTGTTCAGAATACAACAGGAGAGGGAAAACAGGTGGAGGATTTACTGACAGGAGCAGAGGAAGTGAGGAAGGAAAGTGGAGAAACGGAAGGAAAAAAGGTGGAGGAAGTACTGACAGGAGCAAAGGAAGGGAGGAAAGGAAGGGGACAAACGAAAGGAAAAAAGGTGAAGGTAGCACTGAAAGGAGAAGAGGAAGAGAGGAAGCAAAGTGTAGCAGGCAGCAGCAACGGGCCGACAGCTGAACCCCACCAGAGCCAGGCTGCTGGCCCGGAGGAGGGAGGAGAGGCCTGTGTGGTGGAGGAGGAGATGGAGGAGAGTGGAGAGGCCTGTGATGTGGAGGAGGAGATGGAGGATGAGACAGACTCTGACTCTGACTCTGACTCTGCCTCTGCCACCGGGTCCCAGGCTTACGATGGAGACCTCTACAAGCTGGAGGACATAAATAGCTTTCTGGATGAGAACTTTGGGCAATCGGTAGATGTTCTAGAGCATTTTCCAGATGCACACAAATTCATGAAAAGTGTCTTATCAATACAGAAGAAGGTTGGTGTGGAGACTTTAGATGAGAAGAAGCGCTACCGTCTTAAAAAATACATGACTGCTATCAGGAAGCAGTTGAAGCCGAAGAAAGGCTCCAAAAAGAGGAGAACTAAGTGAAGCGGTCATGAATGTGCTGTACTTGAGTTTTCTGTTACTGTTGACTGTCTACATCACGTTTCCTTTTCATTTTTCAATGCACAAGGTGAGGGTTGGTTCTTTGAACATTAATGGTGGAAGGGGCCGAGAGAAAAGAGCGGTCACTGAAGAAATGATAAAGCAGAAAAGACTTGACATTGTTTTCCTGCAGGAAACACATAGTGACCAACATAATGAGACAGACTGGGGCTTGTGGTGGAGGGGCCAGTATGTCCTGTCTCATGGGACCAACCTGTCTGCAGGTGTAGCCGTTCTGTTCACACCTGGGCTGGATGTCAACATCATCTCCTCCACAGAGATGGTGAAAGGAAGAGCTCTGGTGGTCAGAGCCACCATACAGAGCATTCCTTTTGTATTTATTAACATTTATGCTCCAAACCAGGGCTCGCACAGGATGGACGTCTTCCACCAGCTGAGAGATGTCCTGCAGCAGTGTGACCAAAACGAGTGTGTAGTGATGGGGGGGGACTGGAACTGTACCATAGATCCTCTAGTGGACAGAACAGGAGAGGAACCTCACCTCCAGTCATCTGACACCTTGTCACAGGTGATTGCAGAGTCAGGTGTAGTGGACGTCTGGAGGGTCAAACACCCCAAGGCCAGGCAGTACACGTGGGTGAAGGTGTTGGATGGAACCATCAGGGCAGCCAGGCTAGACCGGGTTTACATCTCGACTAGTTTTAGCAACCGGTTACTGTCCAGTCACATTTACCCAGTAGGCTTCACCGACCATCACTTGGTCACTGTAGATGTGCACACCGCACCAACCACCAAGGGTAGCTCTTACTGGCATTTTAACATTCAGGTGCTTCAGGACAGCGTTTTCTGTCAAAAGTTTGAGGTTTTCTGGGAGATCTGGAGAGGAAGGAAGGGTGACTTTGAGTCCCTGAGTCAGTGGTGGGATGTAGGAAGGCGCATACGCGTCTTCGTTCAACAATACACTCGTCACTCTACAGGGAAAGTCAAAAGGCTCATTGAGGATCTAGGAAATGAGATCAGGGATTTGGAGCACAGTCTCCTCACTCACACCAGGACAGACACACACCGGCTTCAGCAGAAGAAAGAACAACTAGGTTCATTTTTACGTGAACGAGCTAAGGGAGCCTTGGTCAGGTCGAGGTTCACCAGTGTGAGGGACATGGATGCTCCTACTTCCTACTTCTTCAATCTGGAGAAGTCCGTCTCTCGGACCAAGCAAATGGTTTCTCTCCACCTCCCTGATGGTGAGATGACGACTGACCCGGTTGAGATGAGACAGCAGTAAGTTTCTACAGCGCCCTCTTCAAGAAGGAGGACAGCCACAAAGAGAGCGTTGACGAGCTGCTTCAGGACCTTCCTCAGCTGGGCCCCGAGGAGAGCTGCCCTCGATGCCAGCATCTCCCTGGAGGAGCTGACCGCTGCTGTGGGTCAGATGGCTGCTGGGAGAGCTCCTGCTGGACGGGCTGCCGGCAGACTTCTACAAGCACTTCTGGAAGTGTTTGGGAGCCGACCTGTGGGAGGTGCTGCAGGAGTGTTCACAGACAGGCCTGTTACCCACAACATGTCGACATGCAGTGCTGTCACTGCTACCAAAGAAAGGGGACTTGTCCCTGTTGAAGAACTGGAGACCGGTGGCGCTGTTATGCACAGACTATAAACTTCTTTCCAAGGTGCTCGCCAACCGTCTGAAAAACTTTCTACAGACTATAATCCAGAGGGACCAGTCGTACTGCGTACCGGACAGATCCATCATGGACAATATTTTTCTCATGAGAGACTTATTAAGTGTTTGTAAACTGTATGATATTGATGTGGGTGTAATATCCTTAGATCAAGAAAAGGCCTTTGATCGTGTTGATCATAGTTTTCTTTTTTCCACTTTAAGGGCTTTTGGTTTTGGTGAAGGGTTTGTGTCACTTTTGAGTTTAATGTCCAGGGAGGCTTGGTGCCTGGTGAAGGTGGGGGGTGCGCTGAGCTGTCCAGTTCAGGTCCAGAGAGGTATTAGACAGGGATGTCCTATCTCTGGACAGCTCTATGCTATTGCCATTGAACCTCTTCTGAACAGACTGAGATCCCGTCTGTCAGGCCTCTTGTTACGGGCTACCTCATCGGCCTCGCTCGTGGTGTCAGCATCGCTGACGATGTTAATGTGCTCAAAGACCAGAGGGATGTCGATGTTCTGGGGAGCAGTTTAGTTTTGTTTGAGAGGGCATCTTCAGCAAAGGTAAACTGGGGAAGAGCAGCTTTGCAGGTTGGGCAGTGGGTAGGCAAGGAAACACCAAAGCTACCAGGCAACCTCAGATGGGGAAGGCAGGGCTTGAAGGTTTTAGGTGTTTTTTTGGGAACAGAGGAGTTTCAAACACAAAACTGGGAGGGTGCTATGGAGAGAGTCTGTACTAGACTGTCGAAATGGAAATGGCTGCTACCGCAGCTCTCGTACAGGGGGAGGGTCCTAATCATAAATAACTTGGTTGCCTCGACCCTTTGGCACTGATTTGTAGTTCTTCCTCCACCACAGGCCCTGATCGAAAGGATCCAAAAGGCAGTTGTGGATTTCTTCTGGTCCGGACTTCACTGGCTGAGAGCTGCGGTGCTGTACCTGCCGGTCCAGGAAGGAGGACAGGGCCTTGTGGACATTGCATCGCGCATCAGAGCTTTCAGATTGCAGACGGCTCAGAGGCTACTGTACAGCTTTGGCCTGCCATGGACCGATGCTGCCTGTGTGCTGCTGAGAAAGGCTGGACGTTTAGGGTATGATAAACACCTGTTCCTACTTCAGCCCCAGTCAGTGGATTTAACTGGCCTGACCCCGTTCTACCAGTCTGTCTTACAGGCATGGCAGGTTTTTACAGTCCACAGGAGAGCTGTGATGACACCAGGGATGTGGCTCTTTGAGGAGCCACTGTTTGGGAGCAGCTACATCTCATCCCAAGCCCTGACGTCGGTCAGCCTGAGATCTAGACAGAGAGGCCGGCTGTGTGAAGCTGGGTCATCTCATGAAGACCTCCATCCCTCAGCTTGCGGAGCTGAGCAGAATCCGGTCCAGCAGGCTGCTGCTCAGGCTGGTGGAGGAGGTCTGTGCTTCTCTACCAGAAGCCCTTAGAGCATTTGTTGAGGACCCCACTATATTCAACCAATGGGATGATGAGTGTGAGTATGTCTTCCCACCTCTGGTGGTCTGTCCCATGTTGGACAGTGGAAGGAGGAGGAGGACATCTTGCTGTCCCTGAAGACACCTCAGTTGGGGGAGTTTGAGTCTCTGGGGAGGAAAGCAGTGTACCAGATCTCTGTGAAGGTTTCTAACCTGCGTTCTCTGGAGGGTGTGAGGGTGTCGACGTGGACAGGTTTCTTTGGCAGGGGATCCTCCCCGGGGGGCAGTTGGCGTTCCCTGTACAAACCCCCTGTAGATAAAAGGACAGGAGACCTCCAGTGGAGGATTGTACATGGGGCCATAGCTACGAACCGGTATCTGGTGCACCTGGATCCGGGCTCAGGAGACGGCTGTCCTTTCTGCTCTCAGACAGAAACTATCCACCACTTGTTTGTGGAGTGCTCCAGACTGGTCAGACTTTTCAGTCGCCTGCAGGCATGGTATCAGGGCTCAGGGGAACTTTTCTCTTTTCGCCTTTTTATTTATGGTCCGAACTATTCCCCAAAAAACAAAAATGTGCACACACTAATCAATTTCCTCTCAGGACTGGCCAAACTGGCAATTTGGAAATCCAGGAAAAACCGCGTCAGAGGTTCAGGGTCAGAAGACGCAAGTCTGATGCTGACGGGGCTCCTGACCGCTCGGCTCAGGGTGGAGTTTGGTTTTTACAAACTAACAAATAAAACAGAACTGTTTGTGACATTTTGGGCGCTAAAGGACGTCCTGTGTTCAGTTAGAGGAGACGCTCTGTTTTTGAACTTATGAGTTGTTGTTCCTTACTAACGTTTTCTTGTTGATGTTTGTTTATTTGTATTTGCATTATTTAGTTTTGTAATTTTTTGATGAACAGTATAACTGTAACCTGAAATGAATGGAAAATAAAGACACCTAGACAATCAATCTCTCTCTCTCTCTCTCTGTCTCTCTCTCTCTCTCTCTGTCTCTCTCTCTCTCTGTCTCTCTCTCTCTCTCTCTCTCTCTCTCTCTCTCTCTCTCTCTGTTTCTCTGTCTCTCTCTCTCTCTCTCTCTGGAGGGAGCTGCTCACGATCGAGAGCGTGGTGAGGGCAAATGTTTGGTAATCTTTCTCAAACTTTTCACATTTTGTTCTTCATATTTCACTGTGTGATTGAGTTGTTGTGTTTCTAGTGTCTATTTGTTGGTTTATTTTGGGGTTTATTGGTGTTTTGTGGAGATAACCGTGTTTCTGGTGTGAGATGGCGTCCTCTGAGAGACGCCGTCTCGGGTCTTGGCGTCCGGATCGAGTCCGGCAAGTACCCGGTAGAGGAGGTCCTCCTGGCGGTGGGAGTGGTTGACGGACACGAGACCATCTCCGACGCCCAGGTTGAACCGAGGGCTGCTGGTGTTTCTGGAGGAGCGGTATGTGTTCGCTGATATGCAGCGGCGTCACGCTGAACGGCGTGTACCTGCAGGTGTCCCGCTGACGGTGCCCACCACCGGGTCACCGTGTCCGGGTCCCGCCGTTCATACTCGACTCCGTGTTGGAAGCGAGCTGCAGTGTTTGGGAAGCTCGCGAGCTCAAACGATCGGTCTGGGGTGCAGACACCCTAAACTAAAACACATAAAGTCCTTCCGAGGCAGGTGTGAATGTTTCTGAACTGTCCGTCTCAGACGCTGGAGATCTCCTTCAGAGTGAAGCACAAGGCTCAGCATGCTGTATGCTAGCACGGGTAGCATGAAGTGCTTTAGGTGTGGGGGACTGGGGCACAAGCGCGACAGCTGTCTCGCGAGCGGCCGGAGGGAACCCCAAGCCGGGGACGACCGGGCGGAGAAGCGGGCGCCTGGGCTCCGCGGCCCAGGCCCAGTGGGCGGGGGAGGCTCCGCCGAGTGGCGAGGCTCCGCCCACTGGGGCGGAGGAGGGCAGAGCGACAGTCAGGGGGCAGAGTGCAAGTGCTGATTCAGCGAAGGAAATATTAACGAGGAGATTTCAGCTGTTCAGAATACAACAGGAGGGAACACAGGTGGAGGATTTACTGACAGGAGCAGAGGAAGTGAGGAAGGAAAGTGGAGAAACGGAAGGAAAAAAGGTGGAGGAAGTACTGACAGGAGCAAAGGAAGGGAGGAAAGGAAGGGGACCAACAAAAGGAAAAAAGGTGAAGGTAGCACTGAGAGGAGAAGAGGAAGAGAGGAAGCAAAGTGTAGCAGGCAGCAGCAACGGGCCGACAGCTGAACCCCACCAGAGCCAGGCTGCTGGCCCGGAGGAGGGAGGAGAGGCCTGTGTGGTGGAGGAGGAGATGGAGGAGAGTGGAGAGGCCTGTGATGTGGAGGAGGAGATGGAGGACGAGACAGACTCTGACTCTGACTCTGCCTCTGCCACCGGGTCCCAGGCTTACGATGGAGACCTCTACAAGCTGGAGGACATAAATAGCTTTCTGGATGAGAACTTTGGGCAATCGGTAGATGTCCTAGAGCATTTTCCAGATGCACACAAATTCATGAAAAGTGTCTTATCAATACAGAAGAAGGTTGGTGTGGAGACTTTAGATGAGAAGAAGCGCTACCGTCTTAAAAAATACATGACTGCTATCAGGAAGCAGTTGAAGCCGAAGAAAGGCTCCAAAAAGAGGAGAACTAAGTGAAACTGTCATGAATGTGCTGCACTTTAGTTTTTTTCTGAGACTGTTGATTTCTACTTCACGCTTCCTTTTCATGTTTCGTGCACAAGGTGAGGTTGGGTCTTTGGGAACGGGAACAAAGAACAACTCGGTTCGTCTTCACGAGAACAAGCTGTGGTCAGGGAGGTTCCCGGTGTTGGGGACATGGTGGCTCCTCCTTCCTCCTCCTCCAGTCTGGTGAGGTCCGCTCGGACCAACCAAATGGTTTGCTTCCTGATGGTGAGATGACGATGACCCGGTGGAGTGGAAGTGAGACGCAGGCCGTGAGCTTCTGCGGCGCCATCTTCAGGAATGAGAGCGTTGATGAGCTGCTTGGAGACCCTCCTCAGCTGGGCCCCGAGGAGAGAGCGGCGCTGGACGCCAGCGTCACCCTGGAGGAGCCGACCGCTGCTGGGGGTCAGAGGGCTGCTGATGGAGCTCCTGGACTGGACGTGCCTGCAGATTTCTGTGAGCACTTCCGGAGGTGTTTGGGAGCCGACCTGTGGGAGGAGCTGCGGGGCGTTCAGGGACAGGCCCGCTGCCCACGACATGTCGACAGGCAGAGACGATCATCCACAGAGACAGATCCATCATGGACAACTGGTTTCTCATGAGAGATTTATTAATTATTTGTAAACTGTATGATATTGATGTGTGCGTAATATCATTTGATCAAGCTCTCTCTCTGTCTCTCTCTCTCTCTCTCCAGTTCACGCTAATCAAGCGACAGGTGTGTGTTGGGGCTAATGGAGCGTTGTCTGCATGTCTTTCTCTCTTCTCTATTCTTTCATAGTTGTTTTGTATTTAGTTTAGCGCGTCACCGCGCTGCACCAGCGTGTCAGGGAACAGCAGGTAAGGCGGCGGCGGCCTTTCGGCAGCGGCGCCGCCGGTCGGACGGTGGTGAGGAGGGTCAGAGGACGACTCTCTGTTTTAACAATGATCAGATCACCGCTGCCACAGATGATGAGATCGAATGGCTTCTGCACAAAACAAAGGAAACTTTGGGTGCTGGGAGGCTGGTCCATTCTCATGGTCTAGTGGACGTGTGGAGAAGGTTCCATCCGGACTGCCGACAGTACACATGGTCCCGTTAGGGAGGAAGGATCTCCTCAGCCAGGTTAGACCCATATTTATGTTTTTAAGCACCATTTAATATTTTTAAAATGTGCAGCATTATTCGACTGGTTTACCTGAAGTCACTCTTTGGTTTTATGTCATGTTTTTATTAAATTTTTTACCTAGGAGTAGCATATTGGCATTTAATACAGTTTTAACTTTCGATAGAATTTTAGAGGTGTTGTTTTATTTTTTGGGGCATTTTTAGGCTGGCCTTGGTCCAGAAGAACTGGGGCCTCAACGACTACAACCAACGAGAGCAGAGCCGGACCCTGCAGACCCCTTCCCAGACATCTCCCTCAGCCGGGGCTGGGGACTCACGACCCCCTGCTGAGGGCAGACACAGAAAACTGCACTGAACAAAGCGAACTAGAGACTTTGTATTTTAACCTCGTGAGCATCAACAAATTGAACTGTGCAACAGACGCCCTCTCTGTCTCTCTCTCTCTCTCTCTCTCTCTCTCTCTCTGTCTCTGTCTCTGTCTCTGTCTCTCTCTCTCTCTGTCTCTCTCTCTCTCTCTCTGTCCTACACGCACAGATTCCCATAAAGCTTCTCTAATCCGTCCATATCATCCAAACCAATCAGAGCCAGTATTTCCTCTCTCCTAGTTTACACTGTGTGTGCGTGTGGGTGTGTGTGTGTATGTGTGCATGTGTGTGTGTGCGTGTGTGTGTGTGTGCGTGTGTGTGCATATGTATGCGTGTGTGTGCGTGTGTGTATGTGTGTGTGTGTGTGTGTGTGTGTAAAAATGTGTTTTTGTTTCTCGACTAAATGAGAATGAAGCTGAACTTGTAAAAATTAACTGAGAGAATTGAAGGATGTGTGTATATATGTGTGTGTGTGTGTGTGTGTGTGTGTGTGTGTGTGTGCTGGCCTTTCTGGGTGTATGCCCATTTAAGGGCAGTCGAGTCACTTGTGATGTAACATGGTAACATGGACATTTAGAGTTGAGGTCCACCCCCCCCCCCCCCTACACATCCAAAGCTGAAGGGGCGGGGCCTCAGAAGGGGCTTTAACCCAGCTCTGTTTATCCCCCCCCCCTCCATCTGTCTCTGTGCTCGCCGGTCCAGACCTGCAGCAGGAGGAAGAGGAGGAGGAGGAGGAGCAGCTGGTGGAGGACTGTGGTGCTGGAGGAGGTTCCAGAGGAGGAGGCGCGGGGCAGAGGCGCAGCAGCAGTATCCGTGGTGTCAGTCGGCAGTGGCAGGAGGCCAATCAGGACCAGAAGGAGAACCTGCACCTCCTGCACCTGCACGAGGAAGAGAAGGAGGAGGGCGACCGGGCACCTCCTGCTGCCCCACTCCCCTGAGGCCTCCTCAAGTGCTGCGTGGAAACCAAGAGGAGCTGAAGGAGGCGCAGCAGCTCGAGCTTCCGGGACGGCGAGCTTCGAACGCCACAGACCGCCGGGAAGAGGAGGCGAGGGAGGCGAGGGAGGAGAGGGAGGAGAGGGAGGAGAGGGAGGCCGCAGAGCGCCGCCAGAAGATGGATTTTAAGGCCAACCTCAAGGGCGTCAAGGCCAAGGTGGAGGAGGAGCTCAAGGGGAACTCCTCGCAGCAGGTCGACTTCCGCACCGTGTTGGGCAAGAAGGGCGCCAACAAGAAGAAGCCGGCGAGCCCCGAGAAGAACGGGGAGAGCGACAAGGCCGCGGCAAACCACTGCGTGGACGGAGGGATTAACGAGAAGAACGGCGGAGGAGGAGGAGGAGGAGGAGGAGGAGGAGGAGGGAAGGCCCCGGGCTTCGTGGACCAGCTGAGCGACGTGACGGTGCTGGACGGGCAGCGGCTGCGGCTGCAGTGCCGCCTCGCCGCCGCCTCGGTTCCCTCAGACGCCGCCGCCGTCACCTGGAT
Source organism: Pseudoliparis swirei (assembly GCF_029220125.1). Lineage (NCBI taxonomy): Eukaryota > Metazoa > Chordata > Actinopteri > Perciformes > Liparidae > Pseudoliparis > Pseudoliparis swirei. Next base: position 24,123,376 of record NC_079389.1, read on the forward strand.
GCTGGACGGGAAGGTCATCAAGTCCTCCAAGTTCATCGTGCTCGCCAACGAAGGTCAGAGGTCACACACACACACACACACAGAGTCTAGAGCGTCTCCATAAAGTTTAGAGTTGAACCAACTGCTGATGGAGCTCAGAGGATTCAGACTCTATTAATAGAAAGCAGAAACAGGATGTGTGACAGCGCCAGCAGACGAATGTTGGTATTTCATTGTGAACACACACACACTCACACACACACACACTCACACACACTCGCACACACTCTCACACACACACACACACCTGTTTGTCTTATTGGACTTGTGAGGTCCGATATTGATTCAGACTTCCATTAACTTTTCTTTATTCATACAGGATGGATAACATTTTTAATTCTGACATTTTATAGAGCAAATAATAAATATAATAATACAGTAGTTAAAGTGTTCAAGGCAAAGAAGCCGCAACCGTTCATTTATCAAATAATTACAAAACAATAATTAACTTTTTTAAATGAATAATTACTTACATTTAATCAGTTAATCGTTTCTTTGATCTACTTCCTGGTTGGTCAGTTGCGGTCTGATGATGTCACAGTGATGTCATGCACAGTGTGTATCAGAAACTAGAGGGGTGGAGTTGATGAGCACACTAACAAGGTGCATCATGGGAAATGGTATTATTATTCAATCGTTAAAAGAGGGAGAAGAACACATATTTATTAAAGTATGAAGAGTCCAGAACGCATGAAGGGTCCCTGAAGGCACCGTATCCATCAGTCTGTGGGCGTCCAATCAGAATCAATCGGCTGCTATTTTAATCATCACAATCAAAACACTTCAGGAAACTCAAGTTAAACAAATCGCAGCCCATCAAAGCTCCACGTTGACCTTTGACCTTTACGACTGTCTATTTGTTTACAGGTCGTTGGCTCAACAATGAATTATACAATTAAAATATTATGGTTTAAAGATAACTTATTTATCGTATTATCTCAGACAGACTGAGTGAGACAGTGAGACTCGTCACATTGTTGTCGTCACATTGTTGTCATCACATTGTTGTCACATTGTCGTCACATTGTCGTTACATTGTCGTCACATTGTCGTCACATTGTTGTCGTCACATTGTCGTCACATTGTTGTTGTCACATTGTTGTCACATTGTCGTCACATTGTCATCACATTGTCATCACATTGTTGCCGTCACATTGTTGTCACATTGTCGTCACATTGTCGTCACATTGTTGTCACATTGTCGTCACATTGTCGTCACATTGTTGTCGTCACATTGTTGTTGTTACATTGTTGTCACATTGTCGTCACATTGTTGTCGTCACATTGTCGTCACATTGTTGTCACATTGTCGTCACATTGTTGTCACATTGTTGTCACATTGTCGTCACATTGTCGTCATCACACTGTCGTCACACTGTCATCACATTGTTGCCGTCACATTGTCATCACATTGTCGTCACATTGTTGTCATCACATTGTCGTCACACTGTCGTCACATTGTTGTCACATTCTTGTCATCACACTGTCGTCACACTGTCGTCACATTGTTGTCACATTGTCGTCACATTGTCGTCACATTGTTGTCATCACATTGTCGTCACACTGTCGTCACATTGTTGTCACATTCTTGTCATCACACTGTCGTCACACTGTCGTCACATTGTTGTCACATTGTCGTCACATTGTTGTTGTCACATTGTTGTCACATTGTCATCACACTGTCGTCACATTGTCGTCACATTGTCGTCACATTGTCGTCACACTGTCGTCACATTGTCGTCACACTGTCGTCACATTGTTGTCGTCACATTGTTGTCATCACATTGTTGTCACATTGTCATCACATTGTCGTCACACTGTTGTCACATTGTTGTCGTCACATTGTTGTCACATTGTCATCACATTGTCGTCACACTGTCGTCACATTGTTGTCACATTGTTGTCATCACACTGTCGTCACATTGTCGTTACACTGTCGTCACATTGTTGTCACACTGTCGTCACATTGTTGTCACATTGTTGTCACACTGTCGTCACACTGTCGTCACACTGTCACATTGTTGTCATCACATTGTCGTCACACTGTCACATTGTTGTCATCACATTGTCGTCACACTGTCGTCACATTGTTGTCACATTGTTGTCATCACATTGTCGTCACACTGTCACATTGTTGTCATCACATTGTCGTCACACTGTCACATTGTTGTCATCACATTGTCGTCACATTGTTGTCATCACATTGTCATCACACTGTCGTCACACTGTCGTCACATTCTTGTCATCACATTGTCGTCACACTGTCACATTGTTGTCATCACATTGTCGTCACACTGTCGTCACACTGTCGTCACATTGTTGTCACATTGTTGTCATCACATTGTCGTCACACTGTCACATTGTTGTCATCACATTGTCGTCACATTGTTGTCATCACATTGTCGTCACACTGTCACATTGTTGTCATCACATTGTCGTCACATTGTTGTCATCACATTGTCGTCACACTGTCACATTGTTGTCATCACATTGTCGTCACACTGTCGTCACATTGTTGTCATCACATTGTCGTCACATTCTTGTCATCACATTGTCATCACATTGTCGTCACACTGTCGTCACACTGTCGTCACATTGTCATCACATTGTTGTCATCACATTGTCGTCACACTGTCACATTGTTGTCATCACATTGTCGTCACACTGTCGTCACATTGTTGTCACATTGTTGTCATCACATTGTCGTCACACTGTCACATTGTTGTCATCACATTGTCGTCACATTGTTGTCGTCACACTGTCGTCACACTGTCGTCACATTCTTGTCATCACATTGTCGTCACACTGTCACATTGTTGTCATCACATTCTCGTCACACTGTCGTCACACTGTCGTCACATTGTTGTCACATTGTTGTCATCACATTGTCGTCACACTGTCACATTGTTGTCATCACATTGTCGTCACATTGTTGTCATCACACTGTCGTCACACTGTCGTCACATTCTTGTCATCACATTGTCGTCACACTGTCACATTGTTGTCATCACATTGTCGTCACACTGTCGTCACATTGTTGTCATCACATTGTCGTCACATTCTTGTCATCACATTGTCATCACATTGTCGTCACACTGTCGTCACACTGTCGTCACATTGTCGTCACATTGTTGTCATCACATTCTTGTCATCACATTGTCATCACATTGTCGTCACACTGTCGTCACACTGTCGTCACATTGTTGTCATCACATTGTCGTCACACTGTCGTCACATTGTCACATTGTTGTCATCACATTGTCGTCACATTGTTGTCATCACATTGTCGTCACACTGTCACATTGTTGTCATCACATTGTCGTCACACTGTCGTCACATTGTTGTCACATTGTTGTCATCACATTCTCGTCACACTGTCACATTGTTGTCATCACATTGTCGTCACACTGTCACATTGTCGTCACATTGTTGTCATCACATTGTCATCACACTGTCGTCACACTGTCGTCACATTCTTGTCATCACATTGTCGTCACACTGTCACATTGTTGTCATCACATTGTCGTCACACTGTCGTCACACTGTCGTCACATTGTTGTCACATTGTTGTCATCACATTGTCGTCACACTGTCACATTGTTGTCATCACATTGTCGTCACATTGTTGTCATCACATTGTCGTCACACTGTCACATTGTTGTCATCACATTGTCGTCACACTGTCACATTGTTGTCATCACATTGTCGTCACACTGTCGTCACATTGTTGTCATCACATTGTCGTCACATTCTTGTCATCACATTGTCGTCACACTGTCACATTGTTGTCATCACATTGTCGTCACACTGTCGTCACATTGTTGTCACATTGTTGTCATCACATTGTCGTCACACTGTCACATTGTTGTCATCACATTGTCGTCACATTGTTGTCGTCACACTGTCGTCACACTGTCGTCACACTGTCGTCACATTCTTGTCGTCACATTGTCGTCACACTGTCACATTGTTGTCATCACATTGTCGTCACACTGTCGTCACACTGTCGTCACATTGTTGTCACATTGTTGTCATCACATTGTCGTCACACTGTCACATTGTTGTCATCACATTGTCGTCACATTGTTGTCATCACATTGTCATCACACTGTCGTCACACTGTCGTCACATTCTTGTCATCACATTGTCGTCACACTGTCACATTGTTGTCATCACATTGTCGTCACACTGTCGTCACATTGTTGTCATCACATTGTCGTCACATTCTTGTTATCACATTGTCATCACATTGTCGTCACACTGTTGTCACACTGTCGTCACATTGTCGTCACATTGTTGTCATCACATTGTCGTCACATTCTTGTCATCACATTGTCGTCACACTGTCGTCACACTGTCGTCACATTGTCGTCACATTGTTGTCATCACATTGTCGTCACATTCTTGTCATCACATTGTCATCACATTGTCGTCACACTGTCGTCACACTGTCGTCACACTGTCGTCACATTGTTGTCATCACATTGTCGTCACACTGTCGTCACATTGTCACATTGTTGTCATCACATTGTCGTCACATTGTTGTCATCACATTGTCATCACACTGTCACATTGTTGTCATCACATTGTCGTCACACTGTCGTCACATTGTTGTCATCACATTGTCGTCACATTCTTGTCATCACATTGTCATCACATTGTCGTCACACTGTCGTCACACTGTCGTCACATTGTCGTCACATTGTTGTCATCACATTGTCGTCACATTCTTGTCATCACATTGTCATCACATTGTCATCACACTGTCGTCACACTGTCGTCACATTGTTGTCATCACATTGTCGTCACACTGTCGTCACATTGTCACATTGTTGTCATCACATTGTCGTCACATTGTTGTCATCACATTGTCGTCACACAGTCATCACATTGTCACATTGTTGTCATCACATTGCCGTCACATTGTTGTCATCACATTGTCGTCACATTGTTGTCATCACATTGTCGTCACATTGTCTTCACGTTATTGTCACATTGTCACTGTCACGTTGTCACATTGTCATGTTGTCACATAGTCGTCACATTGTTACATTGTCAAATTGTTACACTGTCATATTGTCACATTGCTGTTGTCAAGTTGTCACATTGTCATGTTGTCATCACGTTGTTGTCACATTGTTACATTGTCAAGTTTTTACATTGTCACTTTTTCATGTCACATTGTACCATTGTCCGGTTGTCCGGTTGTCCTGTTGTCCGGTTGTCAGGTTGTCCGGTTGTCCGGTTGTCCGGTTGTATCTTATCATATCCTATTGATTTTGTATCCTATCAAAGTGGTGGCTGTGACTCAGTGGTGACTGGTTGTCCCCAGACTCTTCCTCGTCTATGAATGGTCAGTTAGTCCTGATGGGCAGGAGGCACCTTGCATGGTAGCTCCTCCCATCATGGTAGCTCCTCCCATCATGGTAGCTCCTCCCATCATGGTAGCTCCTCCCATCATGGTAGCTCCTCCCATCATGGTAGCATAGCATGGTACTTTGAGTGGTCGGAAGACTGGAACAAAGATGTTCAAATACATTTTATTGACCATTTATTATATATTATTTTGTATCCTTTCCTATCCCATCGTGTGGATATGATTTCCTTTGTGTGGTGTGGGTTGGCGTGAGGCTCATATGGTGTTATAACCAGTGTTGACGTGAGGCTCATATGGTGTTATAACCAGTGTTGGCGTGGGGCTCATATGGTGTTATAACCAGTGTTGGCGTGGGGCTCATATGGTGTTATAACCAGTGTTGGCGTGGGGCTCATATGGTGTTATAACCAGTGTTGGCGTGGGGCTCATATGGTGTTATAACCAGTGTTGGCGTGGTGCTCATATGGTGTTATAACCAGTGTTGGCGTGGGGCTCATATGGTGTTATAACCAGTGTTGGCGTGGGGCTCATATGGTGTTATAACCAGTGTTGGCGTGAGGCTCATATGGTGTTATAACCAGTGTTGGCGTGGGGCTCATATGGTGTTATAACCAGTGTTGGCGTGGGGCTCATATGGTGTTATAACCAGTGTTGGCGTGGTGCTCATATGGTGTTATAACCAGGGTTGGCGTGAGGCTCATATGGTGTTATAACCAGTGTTGGCGTGGGGCTCATATGGTGTTATAACCAGTGTTGGCGTGGTGCTCATATGGTGTTATAACCAGTGTTGGCGTGGGGCTCATATGGTGTTATAACCAGTGTTGGTGTGGGGCTCATATGGTGTTATAACCAGTGTTGGCGTGAGGCTCATATGGTGTTATAACCAGTGTTGGCGTGGGGCTCATATGGTGTTATAACCAGTGTTGCCGTGGGGCTCATATGGTGTTATAACCAGTGTTGGCGTGGTGCTCATATGGTGTTATAACCAGGGTTGGCGTGAGGCTCATATGGTGTTATAACCAGTGTTGGCGTGAGGCTCATATGGTGTTATAACCAGGGTTGGCGTGAGGCTCATATGGTGTTATAACCAGTGTTGGCGTGGGGCTCATATGGTGTTATAACCAGTGTTGGCGTGGGGCTCACATGGTGTTATAACCAGTGTTGGCGTGAGGCTCATATGGTGTTATAACCAGTGTTGGCGTGGGGCTCATAATGTGTTATAACCAGTGTTGGCGTGGGGCTCATATGGTATTATAACCAGTGTTGGCGTGGGGCTCATAATGTGTTATAACCAGTGTTGGTGTGGGGCTCATATGGTGTTATAACCAGTGTTGGCGTGGGGCTCATAATGTGTTATAACCAGTGTTGGCGTGGGGCTCATATGGTGTTATAACCAGTGTTGCCGTGGGGCTCATAATGTGTTATAACCAGTGTTGGCATGAGTCTCATAATGTGTTATAACCAGTGTTGGCGTGGGGCTCATATGGTGTTATAACCAGTGTTGCCGTGGGGCTCATAATGTGTTATAACCAGTGTTGGTGTGGGGCTCATATGGTGTTATAACCAGTGTTGGCGTGGGGCTCATAATGTGTTATAACCAGTGTTGGCGTGGGGCTCATATGGTGTTATAACCAGTGTTGCCGTGGGGCTCATAATGTGTTATAACCAGTGTTGGCGTGAGGCTCATAATGTGTTATAACCAGTGTTGGTGTGGGGCTCATAATGTGTTATAACCAGTGTTGCCGTGGGGCTCATAATGTGTTATAACCAGTGTTGCCGTGGGGCTCATAATGTGTTATAACCAGTGTTGCCGTGGGGCTCATAATGTGTTATAACCAGTGTTGGCGTGAGTCTCATGTGTTATAACCAGTGTTGGCGTGAGGCTCATAATGTGTTATAACCAGTGTTGGCGTGGGGCTCATAATGTGTTATAACCAGTGTTGGCGTGGGGCTCATGTGTTATAACCAGTGTTGGTGTGGGGCTCATAATGTGTTATAACCAGTGTTGGCGTGGGGCTCATAATGTGTTATAACCAGTGTTGGCGTGGGGCTCATAATGTGTTATAACCAGTGTTGGCGTGAGGCTCATAATGTGTTATAACCAGTGTTGGCGTGGGGCTCATAATGTGTTATAACCAGTGTTGGCGTGGGGCTCATATGGTGTTATAACCAGTGTTGGCGTGGGGCTCATAATGTGTTATAACCAGTGTTGGCGTGGGGCTCATAATGTGTTATAACCAGTGTTGGCGTGGGGCTCATAATGTGTTATAACCAGTGTTGGTGTGGGGCTCATAATGTGTTATAACCAGTGTTGGCGTGGGGCTCATAATGTGTTATAACCAGTGTTGGCGTGGGGCTCATAATGTGTTATAACCAGTGTTGGCGTGGGGCTCATAATGTGTTATAACCAGTGTTGCGTTGCAGGCGGGCTGTGCTCCCTGACGATAGACAAAGCTCTGCCAGAGGACGAAGGCCAGTACAAGTGTCGAGCTGAGAGCTCAGCAGGCCAAGACGAATGTTCCTGTATGGTTCTAGTAGACGGTAAGAATCACTCCTCCTCCTCCTCCTCCTCCTCCTCCTCCTCTCACAGTTTCCTGTAATATATCAACACGTGTCTTCATATATCAGCTATCGGCGTGTTGCAGCTGAGGGTCATGAGTTCATGAGTTCGGTGGTTCCTCCTCTGAGGAACACAACGTCATGAAGCTTATTCAGTGAACACCTTTATCACTTAACAACTTCATATTTTAAACAAAGACAACATTTATTTTATTTTGTTTTGCTTCATTTATCAGATTTCTACTCAACATGTTTACGTGGCGCCCCCTGTGGCGAGGAGCTGTGACTGCAGGAGTGTTCTTCATTCGGAGATAAAGTTTATTATTCCTGTTTTAGTTTTTAAGTAGTAGTTTATATCTGTACACATGTTAAACTCTCTCTCACTCTCTATCTCTCTCTCTCTCTATCTCTCTCTCTCTCTCGTCCTTCAGATCCATCAGAAAACTCTCCGGCTGACAAGAAGTCCAAGAAGAAGACTCCGACCTCGGAGAGTGAGTTTCCAAAATATGCAGCGGCTTCTTCCCTTTTGTCCCAATAAGGAGCTGCAGGCCGGGAGCACTGGTTCCCACACACACACACGCACACACACACACTCTCACTAACACACACACACGTTTCTATTTTAAAGCGTCTGTCAGATTTTCTTCCAGCACTCTTCTTCACGTTAAGACCACGTTTCCCCTCCTCGCTGTTTCCTGAACCTCCTGTGAGATTATAAACATTTCCCATCAGCCTCTAGCGGCTCCATCTGTCTCTCACTTCAGGACTGAACGCTCTGGTACTTGTGCTAAGCTAGGCTAACGGTGTCCTGGTTCTTCAGATTAGCTATCTGTTCTTCTGGTCTTTGTGCTAAACTAGACTAACGGTGTACTAAATTAGCTATTGCTGTTTAATAAGCTAACTCTTCTTCTCGTCGTTATGCTAAACTAGGCTAACAGTGTTCTGGTGCTGTTTAATAAGCTAGCTGTTCTTCTGGTCTTTATGCTAAGCTACATTAACCTTTTGAAGCTACACTGACTTTTAAACTTTAATTATTATTTTTACATTCAAAATGAGTTTCATTGTTTTTCTTTTTTATTTCAGGTGAAGCGAGAATAAAGAAGCCAACAGCCAAGACTCCTCCGAAACAAGGTGACACACACACACACTCTCACACACACAAACACACACACTCACACACACATGATCCCTGATTATTGATCACTGATTATTGATCTGTATCTGCAGCGCTTCCTCCTCAGATCCTGCAGTTCCCGGAGGACATGAAGATCCTGGCGGGGGAGACGGTGGAGATCCACTGCAAGTTCTCTGGAGCTCCGCCCATCACCTGCACCTGGCTGAAGTTCAGGAAACCAGTGAGAGACACACACACATACAGAGACACACACACACACACACACACAGACATGCACACCCACACACAGAGAGACAAATACCTGCAGAACTCAAGAAATAAAGTCTGCGTGTGTGTGTGTCTCTGTGTGTGTGTGTGTGTGTGTGTGTGTAGATCCAGAACTCCTCCGATATCTCCATAGACAGCAGTGACATCAGCAGCAGACTGACCATCAGCAGCGGTCAGCAGGAGCACTGTGGATGTTACACCATCGAGCTGAGGAACGCCGTTGGCCTCCGACAGGCCGCCCTCAACCTCACCATCGTCGGTGAGTCAAGTACACATACCACATCCCTGACCTTTGACCTCACATCGGATCCAATAGACCCTCTGAGACGAGAAGTCACAAAGACTCGGAGCAGCCTGATAATAAGGAATTGACCTAAGAGACTTATAGAGCAGCCTGATAATAAGGAGTTGACCTAAGAGACTTATAGAGCAGCCTGATAATAAGGAGTTGACTTAAGAGACTTATAGAGCAGCCTGATAATAAGGAGTTGACCTAAGAGACTTATAGAGCAGCCTGATAATAAGGAATTGACCTAAGAGACTTATAGAGCAGCCTGGTAATAAGGAGTTGACTTAAGAGACTTATAGAGCAGCCTGCTAATAAGGAGTTGACTTAAGAGACTTATAGAGCAGCCTGATCATAAGGAGTTGACCTAAGAGACTTATTAGAGCAGCCTGATAATAAGGAGTTGACCTAAGAGACTTATTAGAGCAGCCTGATAATAAGGAGTTGACTTAAGAGACTTATTAGAGCAGCCTGATAATAAGGAGTTGACTTAAGAGACTTATAGAGCAGCCTGATAATAAGGAGTTGACTATAGAGACTTATAGAGCAGCCTGATAATAAGGAGTTGACCTAAGAGACTTATAGAGCAGCCTGATAATAAGGAGTTGACTTAAGAGACTTATAGAGCAGCCTGATAATAAGGATTTGACCTAAGAGACTTATAGAGCAGCCTGATAATAAGGAGTTGACCTAAGAGACTTATAGAGCAGCCTGATAATAAGGAGTTGACCTAAGAGACTTATAGAGCAGCCTGATAATAAGGAGTTGACTTAAGAGACTTATAGAGCAGCCTGATAATAAGGAGTTGACTTAAGAGACTTATAGAGCAGCCTGATAATAAGGAGTTGACTTAAGAGACTTATAGAGCAGCCTGATAATAAGGAGTTGACCTAAGAGACTTATAGAGCAGCCTGATAATAAGGAGTTGACTTAAGAGACTTATAGAGCAGCCTGATAATAAGGAGTTGACTTAAGAGACTTATAGAGCAGCCTGATAATAAGGAGTTGACTTTAGAGACTTATAGAGCAGCCTGATAATAAGGAGTTGACCTAAAAGACTTATAGAGCAGCCTGATAATAAGGAGTTGACTTATGAGACTTATAGAGCAGCCTGATAATAAGGAGTTGACTTTAGAGACTTATAGAGCAGCCTGATAATAAGGAGTTGACCTAAGAGACTTATCGAGCAGCCTGATAATAAGGAGTTGTAGTAATCTAGTCTAGAAGTAACGAATGCGTGAACCAGCTTTACTGCATCTTTTTGAGGCAAGATTGTTTAAATGTTACGTAGATGAAACATTGAGTCCTTGAGGACTAAAGTTAGACCAGGAGTCTAGGCAGACATATTCTTCATGACTCAGCAGGTTTCAGTTAGACAACATGAATCAATGTGTTTATCGGATATTAAATCATTTACTAATACAGCTTTAGATGACAGAAATCTAATATATATATATATATATGTATGTATATATGTGTGTGTGTGTGTGAATGAATGTACGATACAGCTGTAATAATAACAGACAGACTAAGTTCAGACTCAGAGCTGTGGTTTGATGCCTTTTATGGCAGTGTGTGCGCGTGTGTGTACACTACAGTGTGTGTGTATACACTACTGTGTGTGTGTGTGTGTGCATGCGTGCGTGTGTGTGACCTCTGATCACATGTCTCAGCTGAGAGGATCTAGTGTTCTCCGCTGCAGACTTCATTAGTAAAAATGCTCTGCTGCTCGGACTGAAGCATCTCCACATCTATTATGGGATGGATCGTCTCATGCTCCATCCCGGTCATGTAGCGCCCCCATGAGGTCCCCATTGTCATGATCTATTGTTAGCATGCACTGGTTCACAGGATTTGTTTTGCCCAGGTGATCAATAGGCCTTCCAGGTTTAGTCCGTATGCCTTTCCACTCCTTTCCTGCCTTAAAGTGTTTAGACGGTGGCTGGAATGACCTCTAGTGCCTTTAGGGGTCAGCGTGGTCAACTGTCCTCTAACCCCTGTCCCTGGCCTCCCCAGATAAACCCGACCCCCCAGCCAGGGTCCCTGCAGCCTCCGACATCCGGCGGGCCAGTCTGACCCTGTCATGGTACGGGCCGACCTACGACGGAGGCTGCGCCGTGCAGTCCTACAACCTGGAGATCTGGGACTCGGTGGAGCCGCAGTGGAAGCTCCTGGTGTCCTGCAACAGCACCTCCTACAACGTGCAGGTGAGTCACGCCCGGCCGGCACACCTCAGCTGGTTCACACATCCTGGACAGGGAGTAATCTCTGAGTCCGTCTCCAGAACCTTCTTCCAGAGCGACAGTATAAGTTTCGTGTCCGGGCCGAGAACATCTACGGAGTCGGAGAGCCGAGTGCCGAATCTGAGCCGTTGACCGTTAGCCTGGAGGATGATGGTGAGTGAGACCTCCGACCCTGAGACCATGTGGACTCTAGTGGTCCAGTACAACTGAGCTACAACAAGACGTTTGGGCTTTGAGAAAGTTCTACTGATCAACGAAACGGTTTGAAATAAAAATGTGTTTTTCTTTCTAATTACAATTCAATATATGGGCGAACGGTCTGTCAGAAGTCTGCTGGCTGTCAGCTATCATAGCTTTTGGTAGCTATCATAGCTAGCGTTAGCTAACATCCACTATCATAGCTAACGTTAGCTCACGTCCACTATCATTAGCGAACATCCACTATCATAGCTAACGTTAGCTAACGTCCACTATCATAGCTAACGTTAGCTAACGTCCACTATCATTAGCTAATGTCCACAATCATAGCTAACGTGAGCTAAAATCTGCTATCATCCGCGATGATAGTTAACGTTAGCTAAACTCAATAAAAGTGTAGGAAAGTAAACTCAACTTAGCTTAACTTAAAGCCCCACTATGTAGTTTTAGCGCCCCCTTCAGTTTTTGAGGTATTTAACGTTTACTTCAGTGTCGTAAATACCCAGTTACGATAGACGATAGACGCAGCCTCGCAGACACTTGTATTGAGTTAGGATCATGTGTTGTCCTGTATTATAATTATTATTATTATTATTGTTATTATATGTACGTGTCACGGGTTATAAAAGGTGACGCGAGGTTTTTTTTGTTTGGAGCGCGCTGACAGGCGGCGGACTCAGAACGGCAGCAATCCGGCGACTGTTTCTATTTTGGATTTATACCAACGGGCGGGATCACTAATAGAAGACTGAGCAGGAACACTGTGAACTGGGCCAGCACCGACCGGACTAGGGTGAAGGAGCGCGGGGATTGAACGCGGCGCCACGCCATGTTTCCGCCTGGTCGGTCAGCAGTTTGCCGGCTTTTGGGGGGAGGAGGGGGGGGGGTGCAGTCATTTACTTTTGTTTTGGGGGACTGCAAAGACTTTGGGGACTGTCGGGATCCGGGGATTATACTTCGTTTTGAGTGGGTTTGATTTTTTAGTGTATGTGTTCATTTTGGGGGCTTGCAGATGCATTGAATTTGATTTAATATAATAACATTTGGGTTTCCGCATATCGACTGTGTGTTTTTCTTTTACGACCATTTGAGCAGAGAGAGTTAACACCAGAACTCGCAGATCCGCCCATTCCCTTCTTTTTTTTTAGCGTATTGTACCTTTTCCCCTTGATTGAGTTGCTAAGGGCGAATTGTTCCAACATAACCAAAAGAATGACAACATTTAGTTTAGATGAAATACCGATCGCGTTTTCAGCCTAAATACGTTGTTTTCTAAATGTTTGAATGTGGAGTATGTGTGATCAAATACAATATTGTTGACAACACCAAAAAGCTACATATTCATAATTTACATTGGAACGTGTAATTCATTACAAGAGACTTCGCTTGCTTCGCCCTTATACTGGAGCTGCGAGCGTGGACTGGCACTATATGACATTGCGTAATCACTGCCAGAAAGCAGGTGGAAGTACATCCGCCCCGGAGCGGGCGGCTCCAGAATCCTACATAGCGGAGTTATTTCCCCACAGACCCCCGATGGCAACAGCGGAGGCGCAAATCGTCATATTAAAAGTCATTGTAGTGGCACAATTTTTTTCAAGCTGTTATTTTAAGGTACAATTGTTACATAGTGTTGCTTTAACTAAACTAAATTAGAAGAAGACAAAAATTAACTAACTGAACTAACGGCTGCTGTTTGGTTTTTCTGGCAGATGAAGAAGCCGAGGTAGAGGAGGAGGATGAAGGTACGATGACTTGCTGTTAACAAGCCCCCCCCCCCTCCCCTCCGTCCTTCTCCCCCTGCTGACCTCTGACCTCTGACCTCTGACCTCTGTGCTTGCAGACGTAGACAAGGAGCCGGACTACAGAGACGTGACCATCAGGACGGACATGAAGGTGAAGGAGCTGTACGACGTGGAGGAGCGGCTGGGAACGTAAGGCTCCACCCACCGGCTCCTCACCCACAATGCACCTGTGGTTCAGTGTTTTCTTAAAGCGCGGCCATGTTTGCGTGACAGGGGGAAGTTCGGGCAGGTCTTCAAACTGTTGGAGAAGGCGACGAAGAAGGTGTGGGCGGGCAAGTTCATCAAAGTGTTCAAGGCGAAGGACAAGGAAAACGTCCGGCACGAGATCGGCATCATGAACAGCCTCCACCACCCCAAGCTGGTGCAGTGCATCGACGCCTTCGAGGGGAAGTCCGACATCGTCATGGTGCTGGAGATGTGCGTCCACCGGTTCATCCTTCTAGCTCTCTCTCCTCTCCTCCAGTGTCTCGTAGTTGCCTGGAGAAAAATGCTAGCACGGGTAACCCAGTGATGCTAAGCTAACATTAAACTAGGCGATTATGGGTGAGTGGGTAGCAGGTCCGTCTTTCCATCAGGGGGTTGGAGGTTCAATCCCCGCCCTAGTCGATGTGTCCTTGAGCAAGGCACTTCACCCTGAGTTGCTCCCTGTAGCTGCTCTACAGTGAATGAATGTAACAGGACTGTAAGTCGCTTTGGATAAAAGCGTCAGCCAAATGACATGTAATGTAATGTAAAAACTAATAGAGCATGAAACAATATAAACACAGTGAAGCTAAGCTAACGTCAAACTAATAGAGCATGAAACAATATAAACACAGTGAAGCTAAGCTAACGTCAAACTAATAGAGCATGAAACAATATAAACACAGTGAAGCTAAGCTAACGTTAAACTAATAGAACATGAAGAAGAATAAACACAGTGAAGCTAAGCTAACGTTAAACTAAAAGAGCATGAAACAATATAAACACAGTGAAGCTAAGCAAACGTTAAACTAATAGAGCATGAAACAATATAAACACAGTGAAGCTAAGCTAACGTTAAACTAATAGAGCATGAAACAATATAAACACATTGAAGCTAAGCTAACGTTAAACTAAGAGAGCATGAAACAATATAAACACAGTGAAGCTAAGCTAACGTTAAACTAATAGAGCATGAAACAATATAAACACAGTGAAGCTAAGCTAACGTTAAACTAATAGAGCATGAAACAATATAAACACAGTGAAGCTAAGATAACGTTAAACTAATAGAGCATGAGACAATATAAACACAGTGAAGCTAAGCTAACGTTAAACTAATAGAGCATGAAACAATATAAACACAGTGAAGCTAAGCTAACGTTAAACTAATAGAGCATGATAAAATATGTACACAGTGAAGCTAAGCTAACGTTAAGAATAGCAAACTATTCTTAACGATGTTAAAACATAGAATACTAAATGAAAAAAGAATAAGCTAAATTACGCCAGCTGTATTAATGCTTAAAGCTAGTTAGCTTATTTTAGCTAGACTCACAGACTAGATGTTTTTGTTTCAAAGTCAACAACATATTTTTTCGGCCAACTATGAGCGGAATGACAGCAGCTAATTATAGAGCAGCTGAAATACGCCCTCCAGATTAAAATGTGTTTGTTCCTGTTAGAAACATTCTGCAAGAAAGAGGTCATTCAAGCTCTTATTTTGGTAGTGCCTGATAACCTCTTAATGACCGTCTCTAGATGGATGTGGATTGATCCAAAGTGTGTTGTAGTTCTATAGAGCTGTCATACAACAGATGGGTGTTGTAGTCCTATAGAGCTGTCACAGAACAGATGGGTGTTGTAGTCCTATAGAGCTGTCACAGAACAGATGGGTGTTGTAGTCCTATAGAGCTGTCACACAACATATGGGTGTTGTAGTCCTATAGAGCTTTCATACAACAGATGGGTGTTGTAGTCCTATAGAGCTGTCACACAACATATGAGTGTTGTAGTTCTATAGAGCTGTCACGGAACATATGGGTGTTGTAGTTCTATAGAGCTGTCACGGAACAGATGGGTGTTGTAGTTCTATAGAGCTGTCACACAACAGATGGGTGTTGTAGTCCTATGGAGCTGTCACACAACAGATGGGTGTTGTAGTTCTATAGTGCTGTCACACAACAGATGGGTGTTGTAGTCCTATAGAGCTGTCACAGAACAGATGGGACTTGTAGTTCTATAGAGCTGTCACAGAACAGATGGGTGTTGTAGTTCTATAGAGCTGTGTCTCTGTCGTAGGATCTCTGGCGGCGAGCTGTTTGAGCGGATCATTGACGAGGACTTCGAGCTGACGGAGAGGGAGGTGATCCGATACATGCTGCAGATCATCGATGGAGTCAGCTTCATACACAAACAGGGCATCGTCCACCTCGACCTCAAACCCGAGAACATCATGTGTGTCAACAAGACCGGCGGCAAAATCAAACTCATCGACTTCGGCCTCGCCAGGCGACTAGGTGAAGTTTATTCATCCAGACTTCAGATCCTAATAACTAAACCATAAAGTAATATATGCCTTGCTAACACTATGCTTACATAATGATAACATTATGCTTACATAATGCTAACACTATGCTTACATAATGCTAACATTATGCTTACATAATGCTAACACTATGCTTACATAATGATAACACTATGCTTACATAATGCTAACACTATGCTTACATAATGATAACATTATGCTTACATAATGCTAACACTATGCTTACATAATGCTAACATTATGCTTACATAATGCTAACACTATGCTTACATAATGCTAACATTATGCTTACATAATGATAACATTATGCTAACACTATGCTTACATAATGATAACATGATGCTTACATAATGCTAACATTATGCTTACATAATGCTAACACTATGCTTACATAATGATAACACTATGCTTACATAATGCTAACATTATGCTTACATAATGCTAACACTATGCTTACATAGTTTCAAGTTTCAAGTTTCAAGTTTTTATTGTCACATCCCCTTTTATACAAGTATAATCGGTTTGTGAAATTCTTATGTGCAAAACACCCGACAGCAGTAGCAGACTAATCAATACAATATCCACACAAAAAAGAAGAAAGTATTAACAATATATGTATATAAAACAATGTAATAGAATATACATCATGACAATATATATATATAAAACAATGTAATAAA
Source organism: Pseudoliparis swirei (assembly GCF_029220125.1). Classification (NCBI taxonomy): domain Eukaryota; kingdom Metazoa; phylum Chordata; class Actinopteri; order Perciformes; family Liparidae; genus Pseudoliparis; species Pseudoliparis swirei. Next base: position 24,140,474 of record NC_079389.1, read on the forward strand.
ATATACACTTTTTTGAGACAATATATATATATATATGTATATACATACAATATATATATACAATATATATATATAAAACAATGTAATAAAATATACACCATGGCCATAGATATTCACAGAATATGTTCTGGTGTATAGTGTTAATGAGGGTCTCAGTCCTTGTTCAGCAGCCTGATGGCCTGACTGAAGAAGCTGTCCTCAGTCTGTTTGTGCGGCACTTGATACTGCGGTATCGCCTGCCTGACCGTTGAAGCGTCATCAGTTTGTCGCCCGGGTGGTTATTGTCTCTCATCTTCCGCTTTGCCGTGGCCACGCTCCGCTTGGTGTATATGTCCAGGATGGAGGAAGCTCACCTCCAACGATGTACTGTGCCGACCGCACCACCCTCTGTAGTGCCCTACGCCCAGGGCGGTGCAGTTCCCGTACCAGACGGTGATGCAACCTGTCAGAACACTCTCGATGGTACTGGTGTAGAATGTTCTGAGGATGCGGGGGCCATGTTGAATTTCCTCAGTCGCCTAAGGAAATACAGGCGTTGTTGGGCCCTTTTCACCACGTGAGTGGTGTGCGTGGTCCATGTGAGGTCCTCGGAGATGTGCACGCCGAGGAACTTGAAGCTGCTGACCTCTCTACTGCAACTCCGTCTATGGAGATGGGGTGTGCTCTCCTCTCCGCTTCCTGTAGTCCACGATCAGCTCCTTGGTCTTCTTGACGTTGAGGACGAGGCTGTTCTCCTGGCACCACTGTACCAGTGATCCAACCTCCTCCCTGTAGGCTGTCTCGTCGTGCCGGTGATCAGCCCCAACACTGTTGTGTCGTCAGCAAACTTGATGATGACGTTGGAGCTGTGCATGGCCGTGCAGTCGTGGGTGTACAGGGAGTAGAGGAGGGCTCAACACGCATCCCTGAGGGGCTCCCGTGTTGAGGGTCAGCGGCTCTGAGGTGGTACCGCCCATCCTCACCACCTGGCGGCGGCCCGACAGGAAGTCCAGTATCCAGCTGCACATGGTAGAGTGCAGGCCTAGACCTCTGAGCTTGGTGTCGAGCTTGGCGGGAACAATAGTGTTGAACGCTGAGCTGTAGTCCACAACCAGCATTCGCACACAACAGTTCCTCCCTCCAGGTGGGAAAGGCGGTGTGAAGTGCCATGGCAATTGCGTCGTCGGTGGATCTGTTTTGACGATATGCAAATTGCCATGGGTCCAGCGTGGCAGGCAACATGGAACAAATGAAGTCCTTGACCAACCTCTCGAAGCATTTACTGACAATCGAGGTGAGGGCTACAGGTCTCCAGTCATTCAGGCAGGTTACCTTGGGGTGTTTGGGGACAGGCACAATGGTGGACATCTTGAAGCTCTCAGGAACAACAGCCTGGGACAGGGAGAGGTTGAAGATGTCTGCGAAGACTCCTGCCAACTGGTCTGCACATGCTCTGAGGCGCGCCCGGGATGTGGTCGGGACCTGCCGCCTTCCGGATGTCCACCCGCTTGAAGGCTCTGCGCACGTCAGCCTCTGAGATGATCAGCAGGCTGGTCTCCTCGGCAGCGCTGCCTTCGCGGGCTGCCGCTCACGTCGAACCGAGCAAAGAATGTATTTAGCTCGCCTGGGAGGGAGGTAGAGGAGTTCTCTTCACCGCTGGTTCTCCTCTGAAGTCCGTGATTGTCTGTAGCCCTTCCACACACTCTCACGTCATGGCTCTTGAGCTTTTCCTCCACTTTGTTCCTGATCTCCCGCTCGGCAGAGCCGATGGTCTTCGGAGGTCGTGGCGGGCTCTTTTGTATTCCGCCATATTCCCGAGTCAAAGGCGGTGTTACGCGTGGAGTGCAGCGCGAACATCGCCATTTATCCACGGTTTCTGGTTGGGATAAACCGAACCGACTTGGTAGGAACAACGTCATCTATGCATTTCTTGATGAACCCGGTGACTGAGGACGCGTACTCACTGACGTTGTTGTCCGACGCGACCCTGAACACATCCCAGTCAGCACGTTCAAAACAGTCCTGTAGCATAGACTCCGATTGGTCCGACCAGCGTTGCACTTCCTTCACAGCGATTGGTTGCTGCTTTAGCCTCTGCCTGTAGGCGGGAGTAGTTGGATGGAGCGGTGGTCCGATTTGCCGAACGGTGGGCGGAGGAGGGCTTTGTATCCATCCCGGAAGGGAGTGTAGCAGTGGTCGAAATCCGCTCCCCCGTGTTGCTTGTTATGTGTTGGTAGAACTTGGGAGAACTTTCTTCAGGTTCGCTTTGTTGAAGTCCCCGCCACAATGAAAGCAGCCTCGGGTGTGCCGACTCCTGCTCGCTGATCGCCCGTAGAGTTTCTTCAGCGCTATGTCCGTGTTAGCTTGAGGCGGAATGTACACAGCAGTTACGGTGACTGCTGTAAACTCCTTGTAGCCAGAATGGTCGACACATGAGCATTAGGTACTCCAGGTCCGGGGAACAGAACGACTTGAGAGTATGTACATGACTTTGGTTGCACCAAGATCTGTTTATCATGAGACATACCCCCTCCACGATCTTTACCAGAGAGAGTCTTTGTTCTGTCCGCGCGGTGGACGGAAAATCCTGCCGGCTCGATGGCTGAGTCGGTAACCTCCTCCGACATCCATGTCTCTGTAAGGCAGATGATGCAGTTGTCCTTAGTTTCCCGGTGGAATTGAATACGAGCCTGTAGCTCGCATAGCTTATTGTCCAAAGACTGTACATTTGCCAGTAAAATGGTGGGTAGTGGGGGTCGATTGGCTCGACGTCTCAGCCTGACCAGCACGCCAGCTCGCTGCCCCCTCCGTCGGCGACGCTTGCGTGAGATCGCGCCTAAAATGGACGGAGATAGTTCCGCTACTGTTCCTGGCGGGACGTCTGAGTAAGAGTTGAAAAACTCTGGTAGGCGGCGAGCAACTGCCGATCCAATCTCCAGAAGTGTGCATCTGTCGTACGTTAACTGGCTGCTAACGTTTTGTGCAAAAATAGTCGCAATAAGAAGAATAAATAACAAAAAACTACTACAAAATCCGGGAGCTCGCAACACAGCAGCCATCACGTACGGCGCCATATTCACACTGTGTGTCAACAAGACCGGCGGCAAAATCAAACTCATCGACTTCGGCCTCGCCAGGCGACTAGGTGAAGTTTATTCATCCAGACTTCAGATCCTAATAACTAAACCATAAAGTAATATATGCCTTGCTAACACTATGCTTACATAATGCTAACACTATGCTTACATAATGATAACATTATGCTTACATAATGCTAACACTATGCTTACATAATGCTAACACTATGCTTACATAATGCTAACACTATGCTTACATAATGATAACATTATGCTTACATAATGCTAACATTATGCTTACATATAAATACATTATACTAAATGCCATACAAACACAACACTATGCTTACATAATGCTAACACTATGCTTACATAATGCTAACATTATGCTTACATAATGCTAACACTATGCTTACATAATGATAACACTATGCTTACATAATGCTAACACTATGCTTACATAATGCTAACATTATGCTAACATTATGCTTACATAATGCTAACACTATGCTTACATGATGCTAACATTATGTTTACATGATGCTAACACTATGCTTACATAATGATAACACTATGCTTACATAATGCTAACATTATGTTTACATAATGCTAACACTATGCTTACATAATGCTAACATTATGCTAACATTATGCTTACATAATGCTAACACTATGCTTACATAATGCTAACATTATGTTTACATAATGCTAACACTATGCTTACATAATGCTAACACTATGCTTACATAATGCTAACACTATGCTTACATAATGCTAACATTATGCTTACATAATGCTAACATTATGCTAACATTATGCTTACATAATGCTAACACTATGCTTACATAATGCTAACATTATGTTTACATAATGCTAACATTATGCTAACATTATGCTTACATAATGCTAACACTATGCTTACATAATGCTAACACTATGCTTACATAATGCTAACACTATGTTTACATAATGCTAACACTATGCTTACATAATGATAACATTATGCTAACATTATGCTTACATAATGCTAACACTATGCTTACATAATGCTAACATGATGCTTACATAATGCTAACATTATGTTTACATAATGCTAACACTATGCTTACATAATGCTAACAATATGCTTACATAATGCTAACACTATGCTTACATAATGCTAACACTATGCATACATAATGCGAACACAATGCTTACATAATGCTAACACTATGCTTACTTAATGCTAACACTATGCTTACATAATGCTAACACTATGCTTACATAATACTAACACTATGCTAACTTAATGCTAAAACTATGGTTACATAATGCTAACACAATGCTATATAATGCTAAGACTATGCTTACATAATGCTAACTTAATGCTAACATAATACTCTCACTATGCTAACATTATGCTAACATTTTGCTAACACTTCGCTTATAAAATGCGAACACTAAGCAAACATTATGCTAGTACCAACCCCTCAACATGCCAACGCTCTGTTTGAGAGAAAAGCTGTGATGACGTTAGCGTTTAGCCTGAGATGTCCTAAAATGGCCGCCTCCGAGAATTGTGGATTGTTTATTCTTTAACGAAACTCTTTTCTATTCGACAGAAAACGCCGGAACTCTGAAGGTTTTGTTTGGGACTCCAGAGTTTGTGGCTCCAGAAGTGATCAACTATGAAGGAATCAGCTACCCCACCGACATGTGGAGTATAGGAGTCATTTGCTACATACTGTGAGTCTGTCTGTCATGAGCTTAGCTTCAGTTAGCTTAGCTTCAGTTAGCTTAGCTTCACTTGACTTGGCTTTATTTTGAAAGTAATTTTTATTGTTTATCTCTTTTAATTTGTCTATTTTATCTACCTTAACTTGTTTAAAATGATCTTCGCTCCTTTTGCTTTTTTTGCCATTTTAATTTTCCTTTTTGATATTAGTATCCAAGTTAAATATGTAACTTTACTAGCTGTGTTGTCGTTGACCTCTCAGGTTGAGCGGTTTGTCTCCCTTCATGGGCGACGACGACAACGAGACCCTGTCCAACGTCACCTCGGCCTCCTGGGACTTCGAGGACGAGGCCTTCGACGAGATCTCTGACACCGCCAAGGACTTCATCACCAACCTGCTGAAGAAAGACATGAAGTAGGACACCTGGGAAGAGACAGCTGCTCGGTGGGCCTCTGTCTGTAGCCTCACTGCGTGTGTGTGTGTGTGTGTGTGTGTGTGTGTGTGTGTGTGTGTGTGTGTGTGTGTGTGTGTGTGTGTGTGTGTGTGTGTGTGTGTGTGTGTGTGTGTGTGTGTGTGTGTGTGTGTGTGTGTGTGTGTGTGTGTGTGTGTGTGTGTGTGTGTGTGTGTGTGTGTGTGTGTGTCAGAGCTCGGCTCACCTGTGCTCGGTGTTATGAACACACCTGGCTGAAACAGGACACCACCACCATGAAGTCCAAGAAGCTCTCCAAGGAGAGGATGAAGAAGTACATCCTGAGGAGGAAATGGCAGGTAAACAACAACATGAGGACAGACATGACTCAGCATTTTACAACACGAGAACAAACATGACTCTGCATGTTACAACATGAGAACAGCCATGACTCAGCAATTAACAACATGAAGGAGACATGACTCAGCATTTAACAACATGAAGGAGACATGACTCAGCATTTTACAACACCAGAACAAACATGACTCAGCATGTTACAGCCTGAAGAAAGAGACATGACAAAGCATTTTACAACACGAGGACAGACATGACTCAGCATTTTTGCTAACTTTCTACATCACGTGTGGTTGCAGACGAGATGCAGGAAGGCCTTTAGCGTCTTTACTCTTCTTCACCGCGTCATGGAGGATTATTTACATTTAACTGACCTTTACAAACCAAACGAAGGAGAGCGTAACAAAGATGGCCGTGCTTTCTTCTTCTCTGGCAGAAAACGGCGAACGCCGTCCGAGCCATCGGCCGACTGTCGTCCATGGCGATGATGGCCGGAGTCAGCGCCAAGAAGGGCTCGCCGACCGAAGGTCCGGCCGCCGCACGAGACCCACGCTCCTGTTGTTACCGTGTTACTACCCAGCGTTACATGTGTGTGCGTGTGCGTGTGTGTGTGTGTGTGTGTGTGTGTGTGTGTGTGTGTGTGTGTATATGTGTGTGTGTGCGTGTTGCAGAGGACAACCAGTTCCTGGAGTGTCTGGAGTTCGAGCAGAAGTCGGACTGTAAACCTTCGTTCAGCTCGGTGATCAAAGATGTCGAGGTGGTCGAGGGCAGCGCCGCTCGCTTCGACTGCAAGATCGAAGGTACCGGACCCTCGTCTTCAATACTGGTTCTGATCATCAACACTGGTTCTGATCATCAATACTGGTTCTGATTGATCCTCATCATCAATCCTGGTTCTGATCATCAATACTGGTTCTAATCATCAACACAGGTTCTGATTGATCCTCATCATCAATACTGGTTCTGATCATCAACACTGGTTCTGATCATCAACACTGGTTCTGATCATTAACACTGGTTCTGATCATCAATACTGGTTCTGATTGATCCTCATCATCAATACTGGTTCTGATCATCAATACTGGTTCTGATCATCAACACTGGTTCTGATCATCAACACTGGTTCTGATCATTAACACTGGTTCTGATCATCAATACTGGTTCTGATTGATCCTCATCATCAATACTGGTTCTGATCATCAATACTGGTTCTGATCATCAACACTGGTTCTGATCATTAACACTGGTTCTGATCATCAATACTGGTTCTGATTGATCCTCATCATCAATACTGGTTCTGATCATCAACACTGGTTCTGATCATCAATACTGGTTCTGATCATCAACACTGGTTCTGATTGATCCAGGTTTCCCCGACCCCGAGGTGGTTTGGTACAAAGACGATCAGCCGATCAAAGAGACGCGACACTTTCAGATCGACTACGACGAGGAAGGAAACTGCAGCCTCGTCATTTCAGAGGTCAGAGGTCGACGCTTGTTACTTCCTCTTCACTTCCTTCTTCACCTCCTCCTTACTTCATCCTTACTTCCTCTTCACTTCCTTCACACTTCCTCTTCACCTCCTCCTTATCGTCCTCCTGATCTACTGTTCATCTCCTCTTCACTTGCTCTGCACCTCCTTTTTACTTCTTCCTCACTTTCTCTTCACCTCCTCTTCACTTCCTTGTTACTCCTCTGCACCTTCTCTTCACTTCCTATTCACTTCCTTCTCACTTCGTCTTCACCTCCTCCTCACCTCCTGCAGGTGTCGGGTGACGACGATGCCAAGTACACGGTGAAGGCGGTCAACAGTCTGGGGGAGGCGACCTGCACCGCCGAGCTGCTGGTGGAGGTGATGGCCGGAGAGGAGGAGGAGGAGGAGGAAGAGGAGGAGGAGGAGGAAGAAGAGGAGGAGGAAGAATAGAGCATGTGTTGGTCTGGACTCCCACAGGAGGAGGAGGAAGAGGTGCTGCTCCACTTCAGCCCTTAGCAGGAAACAAATAACAGGTTGGGATTGGAGGAGGAGGAGGAGGAGGTGGGCGGAGTTTCCTCACCTGCATCATGCTCTGTGCTAAATCCCGCCCACCTGTAACAAGGAGAACAGAAGCCCCGCCCCCCTCAGCTCAGCCTCCAATCATTGGGCTTCCTCACATTTCATTGGTCTTCTGTCTGTTTACATCTCGTTAAAATAAGAACTTACATTCAAGATAAACTAATGAACGTCTTAGAGGAAACACGAGGAGCTGCTAGCTGCTCCAGGGCCCACCCCAAAGGCTCATGGGAGCTGTAGTTCTTCGGGCGCGGGCCTTTGGCTCTCCATGAACGCATGTAGGCCTGCTCCCTGTGGGAGGCCAGGTGAGGAGGACGACGGTACAATGAAGGAGGGACACAGCTTCACATTCACAGAGTCAAGTCACCTGACGGAGGTCGTCATGACTACAACAAGGCAGACGGTGGCATTAGCGTGGCGTTAGCGCTGCGGCTAACCGTGTGGCAGAGGCTCAAAGACGAGAGTGTAACGTAGCCGTGTGTTAAACCTCACTAAAACTCATATTTCTGATAGACGGCTAACTATTGTTTATTAGCTCACGTCAGCCTTATTCGTTAGCTCAGTAGCTAACGAACATTAGCTTATTAGCAGCAGACATTTGACCTTTCAAGATTTATTGAAAGATCTTTAACAACCGGAATACAATGTGAGAAAAAAAATAGTTAGCACGTTAGCTAATGTCAGCGTGGTGACGTTAGCTAACATGTTTATTATTGTTTATTAGCTCACGTCAGCCTTATTCATCTTAGCTCAGTAGCTAATGAACATTAGCTTATTAGCAGCAGACGATTAAAGATTCATTGAACCACCAGAATATAATATGAGAAAAAAAAATAGGTAGCACGCTAGCGTGTGTTAGCACAGCTCGTTTTACTTCTCGCTTCTGAATCTTTTCCAAAGTGTTCGTGCCAGATTGAGGTTTTATTGTTCTGCAGAAGGTTTACGTCGCCACACGGGGCTTCTGGGTAATGAAGTCCTCCAGTCAAAGGATTGCAACACTGAGCTGCTAAAAAACAAAAAAAGTGCCTTAATTGTCCCGTGACCGGGCTGTGTGACTGTGAGGCTGAGGTATAAGTTATATAACAATAATCCATGTTTTATTCTATAATCTTTTGCATCTGATGTGTTCATTCTGAGAGAAGTTGAGCGCACCTTGAGCACTTTTATTTTTTTAGTTTTACTCAAACCTCTCCCGGCTGAGTTGAACCTCGGCCTCGGCCTTTAAAGTGACGCATGACACGTTCAATGACGTCTGGAGGATTTTCTACCATCACTTGAGACCTTTTTCTCCTTTTGGCTGCCTTGAAAAACACGTTAGCACGTTAGCACGACGAACACAAAATACCACGACTGAATATTCAGGAATACTGCGTAGTACAACTCTTATCTCCCCGGAAAGAAAACATATTTAAAAACTTGGGACATCAAAATTTAAATATCTGTATTTTGTAAATTAGATGAAATCTAAGACTTAATCTCAAAATATTTTTGGTAACTCAGATTTACTTCATTGCCGAAACTCAAACAATTTACTGAAAATATTCCAAATCCGTTGAAGTGAGTTTATTTAACTGTGTGCCGGTGACCTCTGACCCCTCTTTTCTTTTTCACATTCCAACTCTCTGTTTGTGATTTGAAAACATTTATTTAAAGTTTTTTTTTCGGGGGGCGACTCAGTTTTCAACCAAAGAAACGACGTCTTTAATAATTCACAGGTGTGTTTGTGTGATCATCTAATGTCGAGACCGGACCGGGTCCATGTGTGCGTTTGGTGGTTGTGTGTTTTTGAGAATGTTTTATTTTTTCGACTTATTTAATGCACAGATTCATAATTATGATATTATCATTTGAGCAGATCTTCTCGACTCGCTCCTCCACTGGTTTGTTTGCTATTAGATGTACGTGGATTATATTTCTCGAATTTTTATAAATATATATCGGTTTGATGACTGCAGATGACATGTATAAGAACACTACGACTGTAGTTACAGAACAATAAATAAATCTACCACAAAACCAGCCGCTGTGTCCTTCAGTTTATCACAAACATTCATCATCAAAACATAAATGATATATGTAATATATTGAATTATGAATTATCTGTAAAAAAATTATTTTAGCAAATATATTTAATATTCATATAAATAGATATATATTAAACAGAATTATGTATATATAAGTAAAGTCTAACATTGAGCTGAATAATACTGTGTTTTTATTACTTTGCTAATAAATTCTTAATATATATATATTGTACTATGCGATGTATAAATTTGATAAATAAGCAATACACACACATACATGAATATAACTTATATTATTTATTGTTTTCAATGAAAATATCCAGCGATGATAATACTGTAAATTAGATTTTTAAGTTAACTGATATACTTACATTATAATTATAAAGGAGTAATAGCAGTTGTTCGCCACCAGGGGGCGGAGTCAGCGGATACTTTTACACAAACAACACGAAACGCGCATGCGCATCAGCTGTGGCGACAGATTCGTGGCAGAGTGGGGGGGGAAAGGCAGTAAAACACGGAGGTGACTTCTTCTTCTTCGGTTGTCCCCGATAGACTTCTTCCTCGTTGCGGTCCCGGTATACTTCTTCTTGTTCTTGTTCTTCTTCTTCTTCTTCTTCTACCGTCCCCGGTAGAGCGCGATGGCCGGCACCGCGCTGAAGAGGCTCATGGCGGAGTATAAACGTGAGTGGTCCGCTGCACCGGACTACATTCAGGAAACGGCACATTTAGTGTCGCTCGCGCATTTCAACACAGATCGAAGCTGCTGAAAGAACACTTTAGAAACGTGAACTGCAACGATGTTTGTTGATGACGTCATCGGAGAGCTATATATATGGAGCTGGTTATGGCTGCTACTTTAGCTAGGAGCTAATGTCTGTGAGCTAGTGTCTGTGAGCTAGTGTCTGTGGCCTAGTGTCTGTGAGCTAGTGTCTGTGAGCTAGTGTCTGTGAGCTAGTGTCTGTGAACTAGTGTCTGTGAGCTAGTGTCTGTGAGCTAGTGTCTGTGAACTAGTGTCTGTGAGCTAGTGTCTGTGAGCTAGTGTCTGTGAGCTAGTGTCTGTGAGCTAGTGTCTGTGAGCTAGTGTCTGTGAACTAGTGTCTGTGAGCTAGTGTCTGTGAGCTAGTGTCTGTGAGCTAGTGTCTGTGAGCTAGTGTCTGTGAGCTAGTGTCTGTGAGCTAGTGTCTGTGAACTAGTGTCTGTGAGCTAGTGTCTGTGAGCTAGTGTCTGTGGACTAGTGTCTGTGAGCTAGTGTCTGTGAACTAGTGTCTGTGAGCTAGTGTCTGTGAGCTAGTGTCTGTGAGCTAGTGTCTGTGAGCTAGTGTCTGTGAGCTAGTGTCTGTGAGCTAGTGTATGTGAGCTAGTGTCTGTGGACTAGTGTCTGTGAGCTAGTGTCTGTGAACTAGTGTCTGTGAGCTAGTGTCTGTGAACTAGTGTATGTGAGCTAGTGTATGTGAGCTAGTGTCTGTGGACTAGTGTCTGTGAGCTAGTGTCTGTGAACTAGTGTCTGTGAACTAGTGTCTGTGAGCTAGTGTCTGTGAGCTAGTGTCTGTGAGCTAGTGTCTGTGAGCTAGTGTCTGTGAGCTAGTGTCTGTGAGCTAGTGTCTGTGAACTAGTGTCTGTGAGCTAGTGTCTGTGAACTAGTGTCTGTGAGCTAGTGTCTGTGGGCTAGTGTCTGTGAGCTAGTGTCTGTGAGCTAGTGTCTGTGAACTAGTGTCTGTGAGCTAGTGTCTGTGGACTAGTGTAGGGCGGCTTTAGCTCAGTGGGGTAAGAGGGCCGTCCTTCAGTGGCCCTGTGGGTTCAATCCAGTGTCTCCCATTAGCTGCAGTCTGTATCCTTGAGCAAGGCACTGAACCCCTTAAGTAACTAAGGAGAGATGGTTAAATGCGAGAGAAAATTCCCTCCCTTGAGGAAAATAAGTGTATATTTTATGTGAGCTAGTGTCTGTGAGCTAGTGTCTGTGAGCTAGTGTCTGTGAGCTAGTGTCTGTGAACTTGTGTCTGTGAGCTAGTGTCTGTGAACTTGTGTCTGTGAGCTAGTGTCTGTGGGCTAGTGTCTGTGGGCTAGTGTCTGTGAGCTAGTGTCTGTGAGCTAGTGTCTGTGAACTAGTGTCTGTGAGCTAGTGTCTGTGAACTTGTGTCTGTGAGCTAGTGTCTGTGGGCTAGTGTCTGTGGGCTAGTGTCTGTGAGCTAGTGTCTGTGGGCTAGTGTCTGTGGGCTAGTGTCTGTGAGCTAGTGTCTGTGAACTAGTGTCTGTGAACTAATGTATGTGAACTAATGTCTCACAGACACTAGTTTGGAGCTAACACACTAGCTGGGATCTAACGGACACTAGCTTGTAATCACAGCTAACGTAGCAGCCATAACTAGCTCCGTATCTCTCTGACGAAGTCATCAACAAACATCGACTTGTGACCGGTAGTGTTAAAGTATTCTTTAAGCAGCATCAATCTCCTCAACTGACGCTGGCTCAGACACCGAGCTAACAAACGGCTAATGTCTGTGAGCTAGCAGACATTAGACTGTTAGCTCAGTGTTTGTTCGCTAGTGTTTACACAACAACACAATCACCGTTTACATGTAGCCAGAGGTCAGAGGTCACTGTAGGGTGACATCATGCTAACCTGTGTGTTTGTGTTCCAGAGCTCACACTCAACCCACCCGAGGGCATCGTAGCAGGTGAGACCTGTTCTACCTGCGATGACATCATCTTTAAATGTCTTCAATGTTGGTTTGAAGTGTTCTATGAATAAAACATCACATTTTAAAGGGTTTCAGTTTTATTTCATGAGTATTGGTTCTGCTGCCCCCTGTGGACTAAAGTGGTAGTGTTGGTTCTGCTGCCCCCTGTGGACTAAAGTGGTAGTGTTGGTTCTGGTGCCCCCTGTGGACTAAAGTGGTAGTGTTGGTTCTGGTGCCCCCTGTGGACTAAAGTGGTAGTGTTGGTTCTGATGCCCCCTGTGGACTAAAGCGGTAGTGTTGGTTCTGGCGCCCCCTGTGGACTAAAGTGGTAGTGTTGGTTCTGGTGCCCCCTGTGGACTAAAGTGGTAGTGTTGGTTCTGGTGACCCCTGTGGACTAAAGTGGTAGTGTTGGTTCTGGTGCCCCTGTGGACTAAAGTGGTAGTGTTGGTTCTGGTGCCCCTGTGGACTAAAGTGGTAGTGTTGGTTCTGGTGCCCCTGTGGACTAAAGTGGTAGTGTTGGTTCTGGTGCCCCTGTGGACTAAAGTGGTAGTGTTGGTTCTGGTGCCCCTGTGGACTAAAGTGGTAGTGTTGGTTCTGGTGCCCCTGTGGACTAAAGTGGTAGTGTTGGTTCTGGTGCCCCTGTGGACTAAAGTGGTAGTGTTGGTTCTGGTGCCCCTGTGGACTATAGTGGTATTGTTGGTTCTGATGCCCCTGTGGACTAAAGTGGTAGTGTTGGTTCTGGTGCCCCCTGTGGACTAAAGTGGTAGTGTTGGTTCTGGTGCCCCCTGTGGACTAAAGTGGTAGTGTTGGTTCTGGTGCCCCCTGTGGACTAAAGTGGTAGTGTTGGTTCTGGTGCCCCCTGTGGACTAAAGTGGTAGTGTTGGTTCTGCTGCCCCCTGTGGACTAAAGTGGTAGTGTTGGTTCTGCCCCCTGTGGACTAAAGTGGTAGTGTTGGTTCTGGTGCCCCCTGTGGACTAAAGTGGTAGTGTTGGTTCTGGTGCCCCCCTGTGGACTAAAGTGGTAGTGTTGGTTCTGGTTCCCCCCTGTGGACTAAAGTGGTAGTGTTGGTTCTGGTGCCCCCTGTGGACTACAGTGGTAGTGTTGGTTCTGGTTCCCTCGTGGACCAAAGTGGTAGTGTTGGTTCTGGTTCCCCTGTGGACTAAAGTGGTAGTGTTGGTTCTGGTTCCCCTGTGGACTAAAGTGGTAGTGTTGGTTATGGTGCCCCCTGTGGACTAAAGTGGTAGTGTTGGTTCTGGTGCCCCTGTGGACTAAAGTGGTAGTGTTGGTTCTGGTGCCCCTGTGGACTAAAGTGGTAGTGTTGGTTCTGGTGCCCCTGTGGACTAAAGTGGTAGTGTTGGTTCTGGTGCCCCTGTGGACTAAAGTGGTAGTGTTGGTTCTGGTGCCCCTGTGGACTAAAGTGGTAGTGTTGGTTCTGGTGCCCCTGTGGACTAAAGTGGTAGTGTTGGTTCTGGTGCCCCTGTGGACTAAAGTGGTAGTGTTGGTTCTGGCGCCCCTGTGGACTAAAGTGGTAGTGTTGGTTCTGGTGCCCCTGTGGACTAAAGTGGTAGTGTTGGTTCTGGTGCCCCTGTGGACTAAAGTGGTAGTGTTGGTTCTGGTGCCCCTGTGGACTAAAGTGGTAGTGTTGGTTCTGGTGCCCCTGTGGACTAAAGTGGTAGTGTTGGTTCTGGTGCCCCTGTGGACTAAAGTGGTAGTGTTGGTTCTGGTGCCCCCTGTGGACTAAAGAGTTTGGGTTGGTTCTGGAGCGCGCTGTGGACTAAAGTGGTACCGTTGGTTCTGGTGCACCCTGTGGGCTAAAGCGGTAGTGTTGGTTCTGGGCCCCTGTGGACTAAAGTGGTAGTGTTGGTTCTGGTGGCCCCTGTGGTCTGAAGTGGTAGTGTTGGTTCTGCCCCCTGTGGACTAAAGTGGTAGTGTTGGTTCTGGCGCCCCCTGTGGACTAAAGTGGTAGTGTTGGTTCTGGCCCCCTGTGGACTAAAGTGGTAGTGTTGGTTCTGATGCCCCCTGTGGACTAAAGTGGTAGTGTTGGTTCTGGTGCCCCCTGTGGTCTAAAGTGGTAGTGTTGGTTCTGGTGCCCCTGTGGACTAAAGTGGTAGTGTTGGTTCTGGTGCCCCTGTGGACTAAAGTGGTTGTGTTGGTTCTGATGCCCCTGTGGACTAAAGTGGTAGTGTTGGTTCTGGTGCCCCTGTGGACTAAAGTGGTAGTGTTGGTTCTGGTGCCCCTGTGGACTAAAGTGGTAGTGTTGGTTCTGGTGCCCCTGTGGACTAAAGTGGTAGTGTTGGTTCTGGTGCCCCTGTGGACTAAAGTGGTAGTGTTGGTTCTGGTGCCCCTGTGGACTAAAGTGGTAGTGTTGGTTCTGGTGCCCCTGTGGACTAAAGTGGTAGTGTTGGTTCTGGTGCCCCCTGTGGACTAAAGTGGTAGTGTTGGTTATGGAGCCCCCTGTGGACTAAAGTGGTAGTGTTGGTTCTGGTGCCCCCTGTGGACTAAAGTGGTAGTGTTGGTGCTGTCGCCCCCTGTGGACTAAAGTGGTAGTGTTGGTTCTGGCGCCCCCTGTGGACTAAAGTGGTAGTGTTGGTTCTGGCGCCCCCTGTGGACTAAAGCGGTAGTGTTGGTTCTGGTGCCCCCTGTGGACTAAAGTGGTAGTGTTGGTTCTGGTGCCCCCTGTGGACTAAAGTGGTAGTGTTGGTTATGGCGCCCCCTGTGGACTAAAGTGGTAGTGTTGGTTATGGAGCCCCCTGTGGACTAAAGTGGTAGTGTTTCTGTACTGGTGTTTGTTAAGCTTTACATATTTAGTGTTTTGTGTTGTTCCAGATGAATAAAATGTAAAAAGCTTCTCACTCAGTGACCCGGTTTGTTTCTGCAGGTCCAGCCAACGAGGAGAACTTCTTTGAGTGGGAGGCGCTCATCATGTGAGTACAGGTCCACCTGGTCGCCCTGGAGACTATCGGCGTTTCTCAATCAGCGTACTTGTGCGTACTTTCCTCTCCTCGTGTCTCGTCATCAGTCTCAGCCCGAGTACATGTTCACATTAAAAGTTCGCTTCTCGCAAAGCACGGTCAAAATGCCCGGATGTGACTTGATCCTCCCACTTTACCCAGAATGCATCAGAGGAGACTTGTGCGTCCCAGAATGCATTTCACCGGAAACAGTAGCGGAGGAGAAAATAAACTGACAGTTGACTTTTTATAAATACTACTGTTGTTGAGTCACGGAATGTAATTTTAGAATGTTTTGTTTATTTGACTGTAAAAAATAATTTACAGTGACTAATTAGAGTAAACCCAGGAGCAAGAACAGCTGATGTGGTGACGTCGACAAGTCAGCTGCTGCTCCAATCACAGAAAGACCGTCCTCCGGAGTCTGGACTCCCAAGACCAGACTCCAAAAGAACACAAGTCTGTCCTCGTGTACTTTGAATTGAGAAATGCTGAGAATGTCTGTTCACCTGTTTATGTTAAAGAGAGCTGCCAGCAGGGGGCGCTACTCCCCCACAGACCAGCAGGGGGCTTGTGGACAGTCAGTTGTAGACGAGAAGCAACAAGTTCATTGATCTCAAGTTATAGATCAGTTTTCTCTTCCCTAAAGAACCCAATGGACTGAGAACCACTAGAACCCCCTCTGTTCGCTGAAGAACCAGTAGAACCCAATGGGCTGTTGGAACTTCTGTTCCCTCAAGACACCAGTGGACTGATAACCACTAGAACCTTCTCTTTCCCTAAAGAACCCAACGGACTGAGAACCAGCAGAACCCCTCTGTTCCCTACACATTGTTAGCTGAGCGCTGATCCAACTTCATTCAGAAAACAAGTTCAAGTTGTTTTTTCGTCTTTTGGAGAAATCACTCAACTTGAATTCGGACTTGTTCTCACATCGTGTTGTTTCTGAATCTGTTTGTTGTCATTCGGGTTTCATATCACGGAAGTCTCTAGAGGTTGTGAACCCAGACGGGTTCCTGCGGTTGTTTAGAACGTTGGCGTGCCAGCAGCTTCAGGCGGCCCTTCAATTTAACCGTGTGACCTCATCCACGCCACATCCCATAATTACCTGAGACGGCAATCGGGTGAAGCTCCCGTCAGACTCCCCGAGGAACCCAACATGTCCTAAAGGACGGCTACACACAGCTGTGACCTCCCAAAGGAACCATAGATTATCTTCAAGGACCACTAGAACCCCCTTTTGACCACAAACCCATGTAAAGAACTATTGAAAGAGCTACTAGAACCTCTGTGGGGACCGATGAAACCACTGAAAGGATCGCTAGATCTTCACCAAGGATCCTTAGAACCTCCTAAAGGTAGGCTAGAACCATCTAAAGAGCTGCTGGAACCTCCTAAAGGTAGGCTAGAACCATCTAAAGAACTCCTAGAACTAGAGATGCTCCGATCAGGTTTTTTGGTGCCGATCACCGAAATCAGTATCTGCCGATCCGATAATACCAATCACGGTGTTGATTGAAGCATTCTATTTATTGTGTAGCATCATTGCCTCGGACTATGAGGAAATAAATATATAAAGCACCTCAAACATTAAAGAAATTACCTTTTTTCTTTAAACATTTAGGACTTTAAATTTGAAAAATCTCTTAATTGCGACAGTAAATATGTTTGATTGCCAGGCTAGGGGAAGTCGGGGGGGTCACATAACACATCTATTCTGGCGCCCTGATGGCGCCGGCCGTGCCGCCGCCGTGTTTTTTGTTTTTTTTGTTTTTTGTTGTTTTTCTTTTTTGTCAGATGCTCTCTTCACCAGAGAAGAGCTCATAGATCACATATGAAACATCTTCAGCGGATTTATTTCCAACGTTTTAACTTCTGTGGAGTTACTGGACATTCTTGTAAAGGTGTGCTCACCTTCGCCACGCGGTGAGACGCCCGGAGAGGAAGCGCTCAGGGCGCTTATGCGGCTACGGAAACGGGATCTCGTACAGCGCTGCCGGGCATATTTCTCTCCAACGTCCGCTCACTGTGCAACAAACTGGACGAACTCCAGCTGCTGGTGGGGAGAGACAGAGACTTCTCCTCATCCTCCGTCCTGTGCTTTACGGAATCATGGCTTAGTGGATCGATACCAGACTCTGCGCTCCAGCTCGCTGGCTTCCAGCTGTTCCGAGCGGACCGGGACACGGAGCTCTCCGGAAAAGCAAAGGGTGGAGGAATCTGCTTTTACCTCAACAACGGCTGGTGCAACGACGTAACGGTGATCCTACAGCACTGTTCGACGGACCTGGAATCTTTATCATTCACTGCAAACCCTTCTACTCCCCACGTGAGTTCGCTTCATTCATCCTGGCCGGAGTTTACATGCCGCCGCAGGGGAACGTGCACGAGGCACAGCGGACCCTCGCTGAACAGATACGGTGTGTGGAGCGGACCTTCCCGGACTCTTTAGTTATTGTACTGGGATTTTAACAAAGGAAACCTCAGCCACGAACTCCCTAAATATAGACAGTTAATTAAATGCCCTACTAGAGAGAAGAGCATTCTGGACCACTGCTACACAACAATCAGCAGGGCCTATCACGCCGTCCCTCGAGCTGCACTGGGAAACTCTGACCACATCATGGTTCATCTGATTCCCTCATACAGGCAGAGACTAAAGCTCTGCAAACCTGTGGTGAGGAAGTTCAAGAAGTGGACCAGTGAGGCTCTAGAGGATCTACGGGCGTGCTTGGACTGTACTGACTGGGATGTCTTCAGGACTGCTACCAACAGCCTGGATGAGTACACAGAGGCTGTAACTTCCTACATCAGCTTCTGTGAGGACAGCTGTATTCCATCCAGCTCCAGGGTGAGTTATAACAACGACAAACCCTGGTTCACAGCGGAGCTCAGGAAGCTAAGACTGCAGAAGGACCAGGCATTCAGGAGTGGGGACAAGGACCTGTACACAGAGTCCAAATACAGGTTTAGCAAGGCGGTGAGAGATGCTAACGTCTGTACTCTGAGAAACTGCAACAGCAGCTCTCAGCAAACGACTCTGCTTCTGTCTGGAGAGGGCTCAGGCAGATCACCAACTACAAGCCCAAATCACCCCACTCCATGAACAATGTGCTTCTGGCAGACGAGCTAAATGAGTTCTACTGCCGCTTTGAAAGACAATGGAGCAGTCCTGAGACCATCCCCCACAGCCCCATCAACAAGCCACAGACCATCAGCCCACCCTCCCCCAGCCCATCAGGGGCTCACACCTCTGGAGCACCCTCCATCAACTCAGCGACGACCCTCGTCATCCTGGAGAGAGCCGTCAACAGGCTGTTTAAAAAGCAGCGGGCCCGGACTCCGTCTCCCCCTCCACCCTGAAGCACTGTGCTGACCAGCTGTCTCCGGTGTTCACCGACATCTTCAACACCTCCCTGGAGACATGCCACGTTCCAGCCTGCTTCAAGGCCTCCACCATCATCCTCGTCCCCAAAAACCCAAGATCACAGGACTCAATGACTACAGGCCCGTCGCCCTGACCTCTGTGGTCATGAAGTCCTTTGAACGCTTGGTCCTGTCACACCTCAAGACCATCACCGACCCACTCCTGGACCCCCTGCAGTTCGCCTACAGAGCCAACAGGTCTGTAGACGATGCAGTCAACATGGCCCTTCACTACATCCTCCAGCATCTGGACTCCCCAGGAACCTACGCCAGGATCCTGTTTGTGGACTTCAGCTCTGCTTTCAATACAATCATCGCGTCCCTGCTGCAGGACAAGCTCTCCCAGCTGCACGTGCCCGACTCCACCTGCAGGTGGATCACAGACTTCCTGACCGACAGGAAGCAGCACGTGAGGCTGGGGAAACACATCTCAGGCTCCCGGACCACCAGCACGGGTTCCCCAAGGCTGTGTTCTCTCCCTCTGCTGTTCTCCTGTACACCAACAGCTGCACCTCCAGTCACCAGTCCGTCAAGCTCCTAAAGTTCGCGGATGACACCACCCTCATTGGACTCATCTCTGGTGGGGACGAGACCGCCTACAGGTGGGAGACTGACCACCTGGTGACCTGGTGCAGCCAGAACAACCTGGAGCTCAACGCTCTAAAGACAGTGGAGATGGTTGTGGATTTCAGGAGGAATGCAGCCCCACCCCCCCTCTCATCCTGTGTGACTCCCCCGTCGACGCTGTGGAGTCCTACCGCTTCCTGGGCTCCATCATCTCCCAGGACCTCAAGTGGGAGCTGAACATCGGCTCCATCACCAAGAAGGCCCAGCAGAGGATGTTCTTCCTGAGGCAGCTGAGGAAATTAAACCTGCCAGGGAGAATGATGGTACAATTCTACACGGCCATCGTTGAGTCCATCATCTGCTCCTCCATCACCGTCTGGCACCCTGCAGCCACAGCCAAAGACAAGCGCAGGCTGCAGAGCATCATCCGCTCGGCCGAGAGGGTTATCGGTTGCAATCTGCCTTCCTCCAGGTCCTGTTCACTTCCAGGTCACTGAAGCGGGCCAAAAGATTGTCGCTGACCCTCCCACCCTGGACACTCCTGTTCGAGTCCCTCCTCGGGAGGAGGCTGCGTCCATCATGACCAAGACCACCCGCCACACCAAAAGCTTTTTCCCGGCGGTCGGGCTCATCAATGGACCCGGGACTGACTGACTGTCACCCCCAGGACTACCACCTCTTCTTCCACCTTCCTCTCTCCTCCTTCTTCCCGCTCCTTCCTCTTCCTCCTCCTCCTCACTCCTCCTCCCTCCTCCTTCTTCTTCCCTCCTCCACACACGTCACTTTAACATGCACTTTAACTAAAACACACCACTTGAAGCACACACCCAAACACTTCACATTATTTGTTGTCTTTCTGTCGTGTTGATTGTTGTTTGTTTGTCATGTCCAAAATGTTGCACCTTCCACCAAAAAAAAATCCTCGTTTGTTTGTGAAAACATTCCTGGCAATAAAACTGATTCTGATTCTGATTCTGATCTGCATCAGTCGTTGCCTGGGACTCTGAGGGAAAACATATCTAGAGCGCCTCAAACATTTAAAAAATGACCGATTTCTTTAAACATTTAGGAATTTTACTTTGAAAAATGTCCTAATTGATACATTAAAATTGATTTGCCAGTGTAGGGGACTTCAGATATGTATGGAACACATCTGCATCATTCATTTCCTGGAACTCTTGGGGAAATCTATATACAGGACTTTTTTTAACACACAAATCTGACTTTTTATAAACTCTTCCTTGGTAAAGTAAAAATGTTTTAATGTTAGCAGAATTTAAGCTAAATCTCAAACGATCTATAAAGATACTAAATCAGTTCATTGTTTACTTTTATATGTTAGTGTATGATTTGTCGACATCTTATTTTGAAAAACCGATGTCACGTGAATTCTTCCGCTAACTTTATCAAAACCCTCGCGCGCTCCCGATCGAATGTGTTTACCGTGAACATCAGTCTATAGGGGCAGACATGTGAGAGTCGGCTGAGTTGACCGCAGTGATATAACTCGGGGGACGGGGACGCCGCTCGGTGCGTGAGGATCCCCTCGTTGACCTCTGACCTCTGCCGGCCCTCGCCAGGCGCATTGTCTCCGTTGCGATGCGCCGCGACTGAAACTCTGATAGTCGTTCTCGCAGATTTTATGTCATCTGATCGGCCAAGTTTGATCGGCCTATCAAAACTGATAATGGGAATATCGGCCGATATGGATCGGCGCCGATCAGATCGGAGCATCCCTAACTAGAACCTCCTAAAGATAGGCTAGCACTATCTAAAGAGCTGCTAGAACCTCCTAAAGGTAGGCTAGAACCATCTAAAGAGCTGCTAGAACCTCCTAAAGGTAGGCTAGAACCATCTAAAGAGCTGCTAGAACCATCTAAAGAGCTGCTAGAACCTCCTAAAGGTAGGCTAGCACTATCTAAAGAGCTGCTAGAACCTCCTAAAGGTAGGCTAGCACCATCTAAAGAGCTGCTAGAACCATCTAAAGAGCTGCTAGAACCATCTAAAGAGCTGCTAGAACCATCTAAAGAGCTGCTAGAACCTCCTAAAGGTAGGCTAGCACTATCTAAAGAGCTGCTAGAACCTCCTAAAGGTAGGCTAGAACCATCTAAAGAGCTGCTAGAACCATCTAAAGAGCTGCTAGAACCTCCTAAAGGTAGGCTAGAACCATCTAAAGAGCTGCTAGAACCTCCTAAAGGTAGGCTAGCACTATCTAAAGAGCTGCTAGAACCTCCTAAAGGTATGCTAGAACCATCTAAAGAGCTGCTAGAACCTCCTAAAGGTAGGCTAGCACTATCTAAAGAGCTGCTAGAACCTCCTAAAGGTAGGCTAGAACCATCTAAAGAGCTGCTAGAACCTCCTAAAGGTAGGCTAGAACCATCTAAAGAGCTGCTAGAACCTCCTAAAGGTATGCTAGAACCATCTAAAGAGCTGCTAGAACCTCCTAAAGGTAGGCTAGAACCATCTAAAGAGCTGCTGGAACATCCTAAAGGTAGGCTAGCACCATCTAAAGAGCTGCTAGAACCTCCTAAAGGTAGGCTAGCACTATCTAAAGAGCTTCTAGAACCTCCTAAAGGTAGGCTAGAACCATCTAAAGAGCTGCTAGAACCTCCTAAAGGTAGGTTAGCACCATCTAAAGAGCTGCTAGAACCTCCTAAAGGTAGGCTAGCACTATCTAAAGAGCTTCTAGAACCTCCTAAAGGTAGGCTAGAACCATCTAAAGAGCTGCTAGAACCTCCTAAAGGTAGGCTAGCACCATCTAAAGAGCTTCTAGAACCTCCTAAAGGTAGGCTAGCACCATCTAAAGAGCTGCTAGAACCTCCTAAAGGTAGGCTAGCACCATCTAAAGAGCTGCTAGAACCTCCTCCATGCTGTGTATTACGGTTTTGTGGCTCTCCTGAGCGGTTCGGTTCTGGACATTAAGAACCCCCCAGGGTTCTAACCCGGTTCTCTTGTGTTTCAGGGGTCCTCAGGATACCTGTTTTGAAGGAGGCGTGTTCCCAGCCGTGCTCAGCTTCCCGTCCGACTATCCTCTCAGTCCTCCGAAGATGAGGTTCACCTGCGACATGTTCCACCCCAACAGTAAGTGGTCACGTGACCTCAAACCCGTTAGCTCGCCGTTAGCGAGCTGTCATTAGCGCTGTGATTACTGGACTGAGCGATGATGTCACGGTCTGAGCACGCTCCGTCCTGATTAGAGGACGGGACCCCCTCATCATCATCACAGACGGCAGTGTGGCCCTCAGATGATCCTCCACCCACAGCAGCAGATGAAGATGAAACAGAGCGGATACTTTATATTCTTGAAGTACCTCCATGACAGGAAGCTGATCTCAGCTGATAACACCCTCAGGTCCTCTGATCTCTCTGCTCCTCAGAGGACAAACACAGTTCAGAGAGAAAGGCGTCTTTGCTTTAGAACTCAACCACACTGAGTGGTTCTGGACCGCAGAGCGCCACTTCCTGTTTGATGCTAACCACTTCCTCCTCCCGTAGTCTACGCGGACGGCCGGGTGTGCATCTCCATCCTTCACGCGCCAGGAGACGACCCCATGGGCTACGAGAGCAGCGCGGAGCGCTGGAGTCCAGTCCAGAGCGTGGAGAAGATCCTGCTGTCTGTAGTCAGCATGCTGGCAGGTACGTTACCCATCATGCTTCACTTCATTCAGCATGCTGGCAGGTACGTTACCCATCATGCTTCACTTCATTCAGCATGCTGGCAGGTACATTACCCATCATAATAACATTCAATTTTAATAAATAATAATAATATTCAATTTTTATATAGCGCTTTTCTAAATACCCAAAGTCGCTTTACAGTCCAGAGTCCAGTAGTCATACACACAGTCATCCCGGTGGTGGTGGAGCTACATCAGTAGCCACAGCTGCCCTGGGGCAGACTGACAGAAGCGTGGCAGCCAATCAGCGCCTACGGCCCCTCCCCCACCACCAACATACATTCACATCATGCTTCACTTCATTCAGTATGCTAGCAGGTACATTACCCATCATGCTTCACTTCATTGAGCTTGACTAATGCCTGTTTCCTTGTGTTTCTCCCCCCCCTCAGAGCCCAACGATGAGAGCGGGGCCAATGTGGACGCCTCTAAGATGTGGCGTGAGGACCGGGAGCAGTTCTACAAGCTGGCCCAGAACGTGGTGCGCAAGTCTCTGGGTCTCTAGAGCCGCGCCGGGTGCTTCAGGAACACCCGGGGAGCGACACCCGACACCCGACACCACGCAGGAGGAGGATCTATTCCCCGATGGACTTCAGTCAGGAGCAACGCAAAACTTCAAATTTAAGAGGGGAGAAGAAGAAAAGCCTCTGACATCATCGGTGGGGCTGCCAGCTTCTTCTTCATTATTATTGTTACAGGACATTTGGTTAATTTAACACTAATCAATATAAATAGAATATTATAAATTGACCAATAGAGAATTCTAAAGGTTGTCTTGTAGGAAGTCAGTGAGGTGAAGGACGACCCTTTCACAATAAAACTTCATCACGGAGTTCAGAGAATCTGCGGTCAGTGTTTTACTGATTATTAAACATGTTTTCATTTCAGAGTACTGAGAGTACTGAGAGTACTCTCAGTACTCCGAGTACTCTCAGTACTCCGAGTACTCGGAGTACACAGACTTGTATTTAAACTCAACATGTCAGAGTACCGGGACGTTTTGGGTTTAGATGCAACGGAGGATGTGCCGATGCTTCCTGCTGCTGTCGTCTGATCAGCTGGTTTTATTGTGGTGGAGGAGATGAAGATGATGATGATGATCAGGAGCTCCTTCAGCTTCTCTCAGTTGGACTTAATGCACTTTATCTGAAGGTTCAGAGGAGCTTGTTTTTAGTGGCGCTGGACGTGCCCGTCTGCTCTTAAAGGTACAGGCGACAGTTTCTTTTAATTTGTCTTTTATTTTGAAAGAATAAACTGAGTGGAAAAGAACACAGTGTCTGATTCTCACTTATTGATCACTAACTCCAACAGGAACAGGACTACGAGGTCACAGTGAGACGAGTTTATCCTACTGCAGGAACAGTACTAGGACAACAGACTGGAAACTACAGCTGAGGCTCATGGGTAATGTAGTATCCAGAGAGCGCAGCAGCTTGAATACCTCACGTGTGTGTGAGAGAGAATGATAGAGTGAGACTGTGTACTTCCTGTCTCGACTTGCCTCCAACAAAAACACCATAAAAGAAGAAACACAGACG
The DNA here is from genome assembly GCF_029220125.1 of Pseudoliparis swirei. Taxonomy (NCBI): domain Eukaryota; kingdom Metazoa; phylum Chordata; class Actinopteri; order Perciformes; family Liparidae; genus Pseudoliparis; species Pseudoliparis swirei. The sequence goes on from NC_079389.1 coordinate 24,164,922, forward strand.
GGCCATTAGTGAGTGTTTACACAGATACTGTTATGTGTGAGTGAGACGCACACATCAGCTGCTGTATTCATAGGATGTTATTATGATCTGAAACTGAACATAAAGAATATTCAGTGTTCTGACCGGTGGTCACCAGCAGGTGGCGCTGTGCTCCCTGAGGCTCAAAACCCACAGACTGATCCACTAAGTGACATCAAGACAACGACCCCCCCCCCCCCCAAGGCCCCCCTCCCCTCTCTTCTCTATGTAAATGAGGGCGAGCGAGCCCGCCCCGCTGCCGGTGAACCTCTCTCTCCTCAGTCTCACCTGGTCAGTCTGCAGCAGCAGCAGCGGACAGAGGACCTCTTCATCAGCCTGGAGGGTCGATCAGATTCTTACTGGATGAAGAAGTTTTGTTCTTATTTTAATTATTATATTCTGGGGAGAAAAAGCTGAGTTCTGGTTCGGTCCGGGAGGTTTCAGGACATGGTCCAGAAGAAGTTCTCCACCGGAGCCCGAGCTGGTCCAGGATCAGACCCGCCGGCTGGATGACCTCTGACCTCTGAACCAGGTTTGATTCTTCATTTGAACAGAAGCAGCTTCAGTTGAGACCTTCAGGGTCCAGGTGTCCTTCCAGTCCTGGACCTTTAACTCCCCACCGGATCCATTGATGACCGGCTCTGGTTTGAATTCTTTCGATTATTGATTATTGATTATTCTACAGATCTTCTGAAGATTTCATCTGATGCCTCTGGTTTCTGTCCTCTTTAAAGGGGGCGTGTCCTAATCCGTCTTTAAAGGGGGCGTGTCCTCACTAAGCGTCTCCTTCATCTTTTATTGCTTTATGAATCACTTCCTTGAGATGATATTTGATACTTTAAATATGTGTTGTATGTATTTAACTAACGGATGATCACATGACCTCATTGTTTATTTTGTCATGTGATTTAGCACAAAACCTGTGGAAAGAAAATGCATCAAATTAATCATCAGGTTCACATCTGTTTACCTGTAGTCCCTCCTAAAGACCTGGAGTCCCCTTTAAAGACCCACTGTCCCCCCTAAAGACCTGGAGTCCCCTTTAAAGACCCACTCCCCCCCTAAAGACCTGGAGTCCCCTTTAAAGACCCACTCCCCCCCTAAAGACCCCTGGTGTGTCTCTCAGGGTTAAAAGGTGAAGGATCCGGTCCTGGTGCGCAGCTGGAAGATGGACCGGTGAGGCGGAATCGAACCCGCGTCGTGGCATGATGTTAGCGTGCCGCTCCCTGCTGCTCACCTGGCTGATGCTCACCGCCGGAGTCCGGAGCCAGAGACCCTGTACAGGTACGAGGACCAAGAAGAGTCAATGTTATCATTGAAAGACAAGTTTAGCCTAACTTAGCACAAAGACTGTAAATGGGTGGAAAGTGTTAGCAGAGCTCAACCAAAGCCCCAAAGCAGCAGTGCTTACACTAAACCTAGTTTACATATTAAAGTTATGATTTTATTAAAAAGTATAAAAACAGAATTGGAGAACTGGGTTTACCAAAACATTGTTCAATAAAAATGTGTTTTATTTTCTGAGATTATTTTCACCCAGTAGGCTAGGCCTACCCAGAAGCTAAACCAGAAGCTAAACCAGAAGCTAACCAAGAAGCTAACCCAGAAGCTAACTCAGAAGCTAACCCAGTCGCTAACTCATAAGATAACCCAGAAGCTAACCCAGAAACTAACCCAGTCGCTAACTCATAAAATAACCCAGAAGCTAACCCAGAAGCTAACCAAGAAGCTAACTCAGAATCTAACCCAGAAGCTAACTCAGAAGCTAACCCAGAAGCTAACTCAGAAGCTAACCCAGTAGCTAACTCATAAGCTAACCAAGAAGCTAACCCAGAAGCTAACTCAGAAGCTAACTCAGAAGCTAACTCATAAACTAACCCAGAAGCTAACTCAGAAGCTAACCAATAAGCTAACCAGAAGCTAACCAATAAGCTAACTCATAAGCTAACCCAGAAGCTAACTCAGAAGCTAACCAATAAGCTAACTCATAAGCTAACCAAGAAGCTAACTCAGAAGCTAACTCATAAACTAACCCAGAAGCTAACTCAGAAGCTAACCAATAAGCTAACCAGAAGCTAACCCAGAAGCTAACCAATAAGCTAACCAGAAGCTAACCAATAAGCTAACCCATAAGCTAACCCAGAAGCTAACTCAGAAGCTAACCAATAAGCTAACCCAGAAGCTAACTCAGAAGCTAACCAGAAGCTAACCCAGGAACAGGGAGATGGCAGACAGACAACATCTTCTGAACAGAACAAGAAAAGTGTCGTTGGAATTCAATATTTATGAGATACTTTATTTTTTACTATCTTATGTAATAATGTAAAGTATAAATATAAAGTATTTCTAAAGTTACGTTTTCCTGAAACCTCAGAATGCACCTTCCAACAAGCTTTCAGCTTTACCTGTCACTTACTGGACAGCTGCACATAAAGAGGAACACTCAGCGAGCATCACAGGCTGCGTCTCCTCCATTGGTTGATTGGTTGATTGATTGATTGATTGATTTGTTTGATTGATTTGATTGATTGGTTGATTGATTGATTTGTTTGATTGATTGATTTGTCCTCTCAGTAAACTCAGTATGAGGTCGCTGAGTTTCATTTGTTTTACATGTCTCTGAGCTGCTTTATGCTTCTTTGAAATGTGAGATCAGTTTCTGTGCATGTCGTCCCCTCCCTCCATTCATCCTCATTCATCCTCATTCATCCTCCATTGATCTCCCGGCGGCAACAGAACACACAGACGGCCTCAGAGGAGCTTAAAGGGGAATTCCAGGAAAAAATAACAGATGTTGCCGTCAGTTTGGAGAGATTAAAGGCCCTCTACGTCGCCTTACACACTGAACCCTGTACACCTGTATACTTGTATACCTGTATACTAGTATACCTGTATATTTGTATAATGTACTGAATTCATTGTGACAATCTTTTCATCACAAGATGATGGCTCCGTAGGCGTGTTTCTGAACCAGGAGTTCTTGTTCCCTCTTCAGACCTGCTGCCTCTCGACCTGCTGGCCAGAGCCCTGCCACCCCCAGGACAAGCCCCGCCCCCACAGGTAGTACAGGTGGGGGGAATGGTGGGTGATGAAAAAGAGAGGGATGAATGATTGATGGATAAACAATTGATCAATCAGATCCAGATGGTTCAGTCCAAAGGATCCAGAGGTCTCCGATTGGTCGGCGCCGTGACGTCAGCGCTGAGTTTCCCCGCCTCTCAAATCTTCAGCAACTGTGACTACTTCCCTGCCGAGTTCTCATTGGTCGCCACCATCAAGACGCGGAGCCTGGCACAGAAGGTGAACCAGTAGGACCGAGTAGAACCGATTACGGTCTGGTTCAAAATGGTCTCACCTGTCGCGCTCTCTGTTCCAGAGGAGCGAGTACATCTTCTCTGTCGTGGAGGAGGCATCTGATTCGCTGCTGCTCGGACTGCGCGTCTCCGAGAACCGCCTCCACTTCCTAGCCACGCCCCCTGGCGTCGGTGGGCGGAGCCGGCTGAGCTTTAAGGACGTTGGACTGGACGATAACCGCTGGCACACGGTGGTGTTGGCCGTCACCGGACCGTACGCCACGCTGACCATCGACTGTGGACTTCCTCTTGAGCTGTGAGTCCCCGTCAGACCACTTCAGACCGGTTCAGACCGGTTCAGCTGAGTCCAGTTCAGCTTCGTTTGGAATCGAACTGGTTTCCTGTCTCCCAGTAAACAGGTCCAGTCGTTCCCAGGCGCTCTGAGTACCAGAGGGTCCAGGTTCTTCATCGGCAGCAGGAGGAGGTTGAGGGGCCGCTTCTCTGTGAGTCTGTATTCAGGATCAGGACCCCTTCAGGGTCTTCACCCGAGTGCATCCACACACCTGAAAACATGTTTACTTCCTGTCTGTGTTCAGGGTCTACTGCGTCAGCTGGTTCTTCTTCCTGGTTCAGACGCAACGCCCAGACTGTGCCCGACCTCTGACCCCGGCCTGGCTGAGCTGTCTGTCCCCCAGGTCCTAAAGTCCACCCCTCTACAGCCCGAGGGCCATGACGCGGTTTACCCGTACGGTGAGGAGGAGCTTTTATTGTGAAGGCTAACTTAGTTTTGGTTGACATGGTGTGACGTGGTTGTTGGTTGTGTCCATTGAGACTAACTTATTGATTGGTTGCTGCGTCAAACATGTTCAAGGGAAACCCGGATCAGAACCAGTCGACCGGCTGTGATGGTATCAGGGCTTCAGTAACCTGAGCTGCTTCCTGTGTGTGTGTGTGTGTGTGTGTGTGTGTGTGTGTGTGTGTGTGTGTGTGTGTGTGTGTGTGTGTGTGTGTGTGTGTGTGTGTGTGTGTGTGTGTGTGTGTGTGTGTGTGTGTGTGTGATTGACAGGGTCTACCCTGCTGTTTGATGTGTGTTTCCAACATAACAGGTGCTGCCTACCTGCTGAAGGTGTGTTCTTGTTCTTGTTCTCGTTCCAGTTGTTTTACTTTGGAATTAAAACTATGTTTCACTTCAGTGGATTTTAGAGGATCAGTTTTGAGTCGAGCTTAGCCTAGCTTAGCACAAGAGGAAAGCATGGATTGGTAGCTAGCATAGCATCTTTGTGCTTTATTGGATTATTGTGTCTTATCATGACGCAGAACTGATCTGAAACATCTGAAGAGGAGAGACTGGGTTTCTCTAAGTGTATATGTGAGAGTCATGATGTCATGCTAACAGACAGAGGCTAAAGCTAACAGGTCATGATGTCATGCTAACAGACAGAGGCTAAAGCTAACAGGTCATGAAGTCATGCTAGCAGCCTGAGGCTAAAGCTAACAGCTCATGATGTCACGCTAGCAGTCTGAGGCTAAAGCTAACAGGTCATGATGTCATGCTAACAGACAGAGGCTAACGTAACAGGTCATGATGTCATGCTAGGAGCCTGAGGCTAAAGCTAACAGGTCATGATGTCATGCTAACCAGAAGGTGTTACCAGAAGGTGTTACTAGAAGGTGTTCCTAGAAGGTGTTACCAGGAGGTGTTACTAGAAGGTGTTACCAGAAGGTGTTTCTAGAAGGTGTTACCAGGAGGTGTTACTAGAAGGTGTTACCAGGAGGTGTTACTAGAAGGTGTTACCAGAAGGTGTTTCTAGAAGGTGTTACTAGAAGGTGTTACCAGGAGGTGTTACTAGAAGGTGTTACTAGAAGGTGTTACTAGAAGGTGTTACCAGGAGGTGTTACTAGAAGGTGTTACCAGAAGGTGTTACTAGAAGGTGTTACCAGAAGGTGTTTCTAGAAGGTGTTACTAGAAGGTGTTACCAGGAGGTGTTACTAGAAGGTGTTACTAGAAGGTGTTACTAGAAGGTGTTACCAGGAGGTGTTACCAGGAGGTGTTACTAGAAGGTGTTACCAGGAGGTGTTACTAGAAGGTGTTACCAGGAGGTGTTACCAGGAGGTGTTACTAGAAGGTGTTACCAGGAGGTGTTACCAGGAGGTGTTACTAGAAGGTGTTACTAGAAGGTGTTACCAGAAGGTGTTACTAGAAGGTGTTACTAGAAGGTGTTACCAGGAGGTGTTACCAGGAGGTGTTACCAGGAGGTGTTACCTGTTGAGCTCAGTGTTGTGTATCGGTGGGGCGGTCTGTCTCCAGGCAGCGGAACTCTTCAGGTGACGTTGTCTCCTTCAGGTGATGCTGACTCATGGTTAATAATGATAATAATGATGAGGAGTCACCTGTGTCTGTCTGCTCCTCATGAAGAGGTGCGGTTGAAGGAGTAACTAAAACCTTCATTACCTTCTCCTCATGACCACAGAGCTGTCAGATTCAATGTTTCTGGTTCTGTGTCAGTCTGTTCCAGAGGAAAGGGGCTTTCCATAAGCAGGTACTCCTAAAGCCACGAGGAGGGTTCCTTTCCTTTGACAACACTGTTAACATTATTACTTATCCGTTAACATTCGTAACATTGTTACTAAAATGTTAACTTTTACATCTGGAACTGGAAAAATTACTTCACTATAGTTTCTGTTAATAGACTTATGGATGAATGGATGAATTAACTAATGGATGAAGGGACGAGTGGATGAAGGGACTAGTGGATGAAGGGACGAGTGGATGAAGGGACGAGTGGATGAAGGGACTAGTGGATGAAGGGACTAGTGGATGAAGGGACTAGTGGATGAAGGGACTGGTGGATGAAGGGACTAGTGGATGAATGGACTGGTGGATGAAGGGACTGGTGGATGAAGGGACGGGTGGATGAAGGGACTAGTGGATGAATGGACTAGTGGATGAATGGACTAGTGGATGAATGGACTAGTGGATGAAGGGACGAGTGGATGAAGGGACTAGTGGATGAATGGACTAGTGGATGAATGGACTAGTGGATGAATGGACTAGTGGATGAATGGACTAGTGGATGAAGGGACTAGTGGATGAATGGACTAGTGGATGAAGGGACTGGTGGATGAAGGGACTAGTGGATGAAGGGACTAGTGGATGAATGGACTGGTGGATGAAGGGACTGGTGGATGAAGGGACGGGTGGATGAAGGGACTAGTGGATGAATGGACTAGTGGATGAATGGACTAGTGGATGAATGGACTAGTGGATGAAGGGACGAGTGGATGAAGGGACTAGTGGATGAATGGACGAGTGGATGAAGGGACTAGTGGATGAATGGACTAGTGGATGAATGGACTAGTGGATGAATGGACTAGTGGATGAATGGACTAGTGGATGAATGGACTAGTGGATGAAGGGACTGGTGGATGAAGGGACGGGTGGATGAAGGGACTAGTGGATGAATGGACTAGTGGATGAATGGACTAGTGGATGAATGGACTAGTGGATGAAGGGACTAGTGGATGAATGGACTAGTGGATGAAGGGACTGGTGGATGAAGGGACGAGTGGATGAAGGGACGAGTGGATGAATGGACTAGTGCAGGGGTGTCAAACTCATTTTCACCGAGGGCCACATCCACCTCATGGCTGCCCTCAAAGGGCCGGTTGTCACTAACACGGTATAATTCCAGAACATATTGTTAAATAACTGTCTTTGCATTTGTTTATTGTTTATTTAGGTGTACTTATATAAATGTATAACTATATATGCAAATGTATTTAATATTATAAAATCAATCTATTTAATTTAATTATATTTATTTTAACCCACATTACTTTATCAAAGATCAAATAAACATTATTACATTAACTTTGTGAAAAGCTTTGTCACAGTTGAGACATGTGGTTCTCCACTGGTCTGGGCAGTGGTTCTCCACTGGTCTGGGGCTGTGGTTCTCTACTGGTATGGCTTTGGGACACACTATCACCCCTGAATGACAAGCTGAGACCTAAATCGAGGGACATTTTTAACTTCTCAAATGTATTTAATGAAAAGATGGTGCAGTTTGAACCTGGGTGTAGTGTTGGATGAACAGTTGTCGTGGTCTGAGCACATCAACGGCATTGTCACTAAGATGGGAAGGGGTATAGCTATGACCAGAAAGTGTTTTGCTTATTTAACTCTCCCTGTTGTTTGTCAGGTGTTACACTCACTGGTCTTTTGTCATCTGATGTACTGTCCATTCATATGGGTAGTGGCTGCTAAGAAGGACATACACAAACTACAAATGGTTCAAAACAGAGCTGCCAGATTAGCACTCCAGTGTTCAATTAGAACTAATACTGCATATATGCACTCTCGCCTGTCATGGTTCTCAGTTGAAACTCAACTTCACTTTTGTCTTCTCATGTTTTTCAGGAAAGTAGTATTTAATCAGACACCGGTATATTTCTTCAATCAGTTACAATACACATTTAACAGACATAAACATAACACTAGGAATGCTAGTTTAGGTCAATTGATACCGCCAACCCCAAGAACTAACCTCCTCAAACGTACTATGATCTATCGTGCAATTACCGCTTGGAAACTACTGCCTCCTCGTTTAACTCACATGAGTAACAATTTATCATTCAAAAAACAATTAAAGGCGCACCTAAGAACATTCACCACTTGACGTATTCTATTGCTTTTTAGTCATCTGATTTTCCTTTTCTTATTCTTTGTATGACTTAAGTTGATCTGCACAACATAACATATATCTTATCCTTTAACTGTACTGAGCATCTGACTGCACTATTTTTTCTTTTTCTTTTACTTTGTTGTACTATTTTTAACTGTTGGATTCACGATATGTTTTGTATGTTTTTGTATGTATTGTATTTTGTCCTTTCTGTGGACCCCAGGAAGATTAGCGGTCGCTAAGGCGTCAGCTAATGGGGATCCAATAAATAAACAAATAAACAAATATCACAGTATGCACAACAAAACTATTTAGTAATATTCCCTTTTACAGTCAATTATGAACCAACAAGTGAATCTTAAGGACACAAGGTAACACAACATACATTATTTCTCAGTAACTTCAGACTTTAAAACATGTCTAAACAGTGCTTTCATGCATAAACATGAAATAAAAAAGTCTGGTTTTAAAAAGCCTCAAAAGATGTAATTCATGTCTCACTCACTGAACCTATGACACATAAAGCTGCTCTACAAGTCAGAGTCTTGAGGAGCAGCTTTTATACACAAACTCTAAATAAATGAAACAAGGGTAATTAAAAAAGATTCACATATTCAACATTAACTTTTCTTCTGACTATATTATAAATACTGAACAACATGAAGCAGCACTCACTTCAACCTTAGTGACCACTGACATAGACCTGATGGAGGAATTCATAATAGGGGAACTGGGGATTCAATTCAATTCAATTCAGTTTATTTGTATAGCCCAATTTCACAAATTACAAATTTGTCTCGGAGTGCTTTACAATCTGTACACATAGACATCCCTGCCTCAAAACCTCACATCGGACCAGGAAAAACTCCCAAATAACCCTTCAGGGGGAAAAAAAGGGAAGAAACCTGCAGGAGAGAACAGAGGAGGATCCCTCTCCAGGATGGACAGAACAATAGATGTCATGTGACCAGAAGGACAGATTTAGAGTTTAAATACATTCAATGAATATGACAGAGTGTATCAATAGTTCATAGTAGGCATATTCCACGATGGAGACCTCCACGATCCATCAGGCAGATGGCGGTGGGGAGGAGGAGTGGGCGGAGTCTCAACAGTGGGCGGAGTCTCAACAGGACAGTGGCGTAGTCAGGAGCAGGAATTCCACGACCCAGACCTCGATGATCCATCAGCAGATAGGATCTATGCCGTCTCATAGGGTCCGATGACCCCATGAGACGTGAAGTCAAAAGGACTCCGGGGAGAAAGCAGAGTTAGTAACATGTGATTGAGAGATGAAAATTCATCCTTAAGGAGAGAAAAAAGAGGAGAGAGGTGCTCAGTGCATCCTAAACGTCCCCCGGCAGCTATAAGCCTATAGCAGCATATCAAGGGGCTGGACCAGGGCAAACCTGATTCAGCCCTAACTATAAGCTCTGTCAAAGAGGAAGGTCTTAAGTCGACTCTTAAACGAGGTGACTGTGTCTGCCTCCCGGACTGAAATTGGAAGCTGGTTCCATAAAAGAGGAGCTTGATAACTAAAGGCTCTGGCTCCCATTCTACTTTTTAAGACTCTAGGAACTACAAGTAGTCCCGCATTTAGTAAGCGTAGCTCTCTAGTGGGGCAATATGGTACTACAAGCTCCTTAAGATATGATGGTGCATCACCAATCAAGGTTTGTACGTTAAGAGAAGAATTTTAAAAGTGATTCTTGATTTTACTGGGAGCCAGTGCAGAGCAGCTAGTGCAGGAGTGATGTGATCTCTTTTCTTAGTTTTAGTGAGAACACGAGCTGCAGCATTCTGGATCAACTGGAGGGACCTAAGAGATTTATTAGAGCAGCCTGATAATAAGGAGTTGACCTAAGAGACTTATAGAGCAGCCTGATAATAAGGAGTTGCAGTAATCCAGTCTCGAAGTAACGAACGCGTGAACCAATCTTTCTGCATCTTTTTGAGACAAGATGTGCCTGATTTTTGAAATATTACGTAGATGAAAGAATGCAGTCCTTGAGATTTGCTTTACGTGGGAGTTAAAGGACAAGTCCCGATCAAAGATAACGCCAAGATTCTTTACAGTGGTGTTGGATGCCAGGGCAATGCCGTCTACAGAAACCACATCACCAGATAATTGATCTCTGAGGTGCTCAGGGCCGATTAAAATTACTTCGGTTTTGTCTGAGTTTAACATCAAGAAGCTGCAGGTCATCCATGTTTTTATGTCTTTAAGACATGCTTGAATTTTACCGAGTTGGTTGCTCTCCTCTGGTTTTATCGATAAATATAGTTGAGTATCATCTGCATAACAATGAAAGTTTATGGAGTGTTTCCTGATAATATTGCCCAAAGGAAGCATGTATAAAGTAAATAAAATTGGTCCAAGCACAGAACCTTGTGGAACTCCGTGATTAACGTTGGTGGTTATCGAGGCGTCATCGTTTACAAATACAAACTGAGATCGATCTGATAAATAGGATTTAAACCAAATTAGTGCCGTGCCTGAAATGCCAATCGACTGCTCCAGTCTCTGTAACAGGATGTCATGGTCAATGGTGTCGAATGCAGCACTAAGGTCTAACAAGACCAGTACAGAGAGGAGTCCTCTATCAGGACTAAGGTCTAACAAGACCAGGACAGAGAGGAGTCCTTTATCTGCTGCCATTAAGAGGTCATTTGTAATTTTCACCAGTGCCGTCTCGGTGCTGTGGTGTTTTCTAAATCCTGATTGAAATTTCTCAAATAAACTATTATGATGTAGAAAGTCGCACAACTGATTTGCGACCACTTTCTCAAGGATCTTGGAGAGGAAAGGGAGGTTAGAGATCGGTCTGTAGTTAGCCAACACCTCTGGATCCAGAGTGGGCTTCTTCAGGAGAGGTTTAATAACAGCCACCTTGAAGGAGTGTGGTACGTGGCCTGTTAGCAGAGACACATTGATAATATCTAATAGAGAGCCGCCAATTAAAGGCAAAACGTCTTTAAGCAGCCTCGTCGGGATGGGGTCCAAGAGACAGGTAGACGTGTTCGAAGTAGAAACCGTTGAAGATAATTGGTCACGGTTGATGGAGAAAAGCCATCCAAATATACACCAGGGCATACAGCGGTTTCCAAGGCCATTCCACTTGAGGACAGATTGGCACTGGTTATGGGCAAGAGATTATTAATCTTGTCCCTAATAGTTAAAATCTTTTCATTAAAGAAGTTCATAAAGTCATTACCACTGAGGTCTATAGGATGTTTGTTAATACAAAGTCAATGTGGTCACGCACGCACGTCTGGATGTCCGCCAGGCGCGTGAATGACAGGACGCGAAAAATGCGCCTCATTCGGGCTGATTTTTTAAACTCGGGCGGTAAAAGTACGTGAGACTGTTGAAATGCTCCGCGTGACGTCACTGACGTCATACCGTTGAATCAGAACCTCCGGAGGATATCGATCGTCTGGAAGCGGCCGTCATCCAGACGCAGCTCCTGGAGAAGCTGCGTGCGGCTACGGATAATATAATATGTAATATTTATATTATTAACCCAGACTCGAGGGCTTGATGGTCCGACGTGTGTGGGACTTCCTCAACAGAACAAAGAGTGTGTATTTCTTCCGTGGTGGACGGTGGTAACGAGCTGTTATATGCCACGATAAGCCACGCCCCCTCTCCGGCGCTTCTAGCGAGAGTGAAGAAAACGTGACGAATAGTCCGGCGACTGAACTCACACGAGTACATTTAGTAAAGCAACGCAAGGGTTCGCCTCTCTGGCGTGAACGCAGCATCAAGGAGAGTGAACAGACCGCAGTCCGCTGCAAAAAAATGACCTTCAAGATAAAAGCACAAGATTTTTTTCCTCCCTTTTTTAAGAAAAGGCATCATATATATTTCATGCCGTCGCGGGCCACATAAAATGACGTGGCGGGCCACTTTTGGCCCGCGGACCATGAGTTTGACACGTATGGACTAGTGCAGGGGTATTCAACTAAAATGTTAAGAAGTCCAGTTAGAGAAATTTTCTTGAAGCAAAGGTCCAGAAGATCATAATGTCTAACTATTTAGTGTGATATATATAGCCTGGTAGTTGTATCAACATCTGCATGTAATCAATACCTTTCAAATCAAATGAATTCAGTACGATTAAAACACTTTTTAACAATATTTATTATCATGTAACATAGAACTGGACTGCAGATATGTATAATGTTCTCATGAACTAAATAAAAATAGGGCTGCATTTTAAAATAAAATAAATACAAAATGAAAATTGTGCATGTAATAATAAATAATAATAATCAAATAAAGTGCTTAACTTCAGAAAAATTAAATAAAGGGAGGAAAAGCTTAAATTTCCCCATTTGTTTCACAGTCTCAAACAATTTTACAGATAATAAATCTCAACACATCTTAACAATTGAACAGTTTTAGAGCATCACTCTTGCATCCCACTCCCCCACTTGTTTGCTCAGTGTGAGAATTGAGCTCTAGCTTGTCCTGCCAGGACTTTAAACCTGGGCTTGAATGGAGTCAGGGCCATCCTCATGCACATGTGGAGGTGCTCATTGGTGAGCCTCGAACGATATTTATTTTTGATGATATTCATCGTGGAGAAAGCTGCCTCGCAGTTGTAGGTGGAGCCAAACATGCTCAAGATGTATATGGCAACTTTCCTCAGACCTGGAAAAGCTGTCTCAGGGACCGTTTGGAGCCAGAAAGTGGAAGGGTCAGTTCTTAGAAACTGCTCTTTCAGGGACACATCTGCTTGGAGATCAACCAGTTGCATCTGGAGAGGCCCAGGATTTACCCATTTAAAGTGCTGTGTGACTTCCTTTGAGAACCCCCTGACATCAGTGATGATAAATGGGTTCTGAATGAACATGGTGAGCTGCTGTCCAAAGCTGAAGCTGTCAAAACGGTTGCTGAAGTTTACGATCAGCTTATCAATGAAGTCAACAAAAGAAGACGCATCTCTCTGTCCCTGAACCTGTTCCTGCACTGCTGGGAAGTGTGCACAGTCTCCCTGCAGGTCTTCCTTGAACAACTTTTGAAAGGAGCGGACAGCGGTCATCAGTTCACAAATTGAATTGTCCTTGCCTTGTAGCCTCAAATTCAGTTCATTCAGATGTGCAGTGATATCAACCAAAAAGGCCACATTATCCATCTGTTTATCATTTCCTAAAAAGAGAGAAAACTGTGTTGCTTTCTGATGTGTTAGCTCTGCCAAAAAAGATGCTACTTCCCTCCTGATGGACCAAAAGCGCGCTAAGACCCTCCCTTTGCTGAGCCATCTCACATTATTGTGCAGCAAAAGATCATCAGCATTGGCATCAACTTCTCTGAGGAATTCCCTCAGCATGCGATGCTGGGTGGAAGAGGATGCCCTGAGAAAATTGATCATTTTCATCATTGTATTCATCACTTCAGCATGCTCATCTGACAGGGAGGCACAGAGGACAGATTGATGAATGATGCAATGGTAAGCTATGAGCTCTGGATTGTCCTCTTTCAGTCTTGCTACAGCTCCTTTCTCTCTCCCTATCATAGCAGGAGCTCCATCTGTGGCTATTGAAACCACTTGTGTTGGTTCTATTCCTCTTCGTTAACATCTCCTTAATGGCCAGGTAGATATCTTCTCCTCTTGTACTGGTCTGAAGGGAGTGACACCTAACAGGTCTTCACAGAATGCTTTCTGGTCTGTGTTGAAAAACCTGACGTACACTAACAGCTGAGCATTGTCACAGATGTCAGTGGACTCATCCACAGCTAAGCCTACACATGGTGCCTTATGTATGGCTTCATTTAGCTGGGTTAGCACATCCTGAGTTAATATTTCACTTTTCTTTGTGGCAGATGATGCTGACATGGGTATTTGCTTTATCTTATCACAAAGCTCTTGTTTTGGTTTTCCGTCAAGTAATGTTTCAGCGACGACACTCATGCATTCTTTGACAAGCCCTCCATCAGTAAATGGCTTTTGTGTTGCCCCAAAATCCAAGCAACTCTGAGGGAACACTCATGAGCACGTTGTTGGGCAGTGAACGTGTGGCTCAGGATCCTGGTGGACTGTTCATATTGGGCTGTGAGACCACTTATTTTCTGTGATCTCACTTCGGATTTGAGTGGGTATGTTTGTTCAAAACCTTTATGTTTTGTCTCATAATGGCGTTTCACATTGCCACTTTTAATAAGTGCCACGGTTTCTGAACATATAAGACACACTGGTTTTGTGCTCCCTGTGGGAAGTATGAACAGAAATGAGTCTGTCCATTCCGGATTAAATGCTCTATTTTCGCTGTCAACTTTTCTTTTTTTGGAGAGCGACATTTGTTCCTTATGTTTCTCTCCCTTTCTCTGTCTCACTCGCCTTTTTCTCAACTTTCTCCGGCGCAGTTGTCCGTTTCTCTCCCTTTCGCTGTCTCACTCGTCTTTTTCTCAACTTTCTCCGGCGCAGTTGTCCGTTTCTCTCCCTTTCGCTGTCTCACTCGCCTTTTTCTAAACTTTCTCCGGCGCAGTCGTCCGTTTCTCTCCCTTTGTTTTCTACATGTATCGCTATCTTTCTTTTTCTTTCTACCGTCTTTTCAAGTGTAACCTGCCTCTACTTTCTCATCTGTCTGCGTAGGGCCGTCTGTTGAGACGTAATGTTTACCGCCGAGAATGCATAGATTTGATTGGCTGAGTGGTATCACGTGGGATGGCTTAACTCGCATGCAATTGGTCTGTGCGTTTCCGCATCCGCTAAACCACTACCGTAAAGACTGCAAAAGCTGCGCCGCGCCGCCGGGTAAAAAAATTAAAACACCCCGTCAGGTTTTAAATCATAACCTTCTGTTTTGGCTGGCGGTCCGGGTCCGGATGGGACGGCCTCTGGGTCCGGACCCGGACCGCGGTCCGCCAGTTAGTGACCTGTGGACTAGTGGATGAAGGGACTAGTGCAGGCCTATTCAACTAGCGGCCCGCTTGAGTTTAACTACGGCCCGCAAGACTGCCTGCAAATCAGTATAGCTTGGTAAGAAAAAATAAAACTGACGGAGACGCCTCTTCTATACATTGAGACATCTAACCCAGAGCCATTGAGTTTCACTGTTGCCTCAACCAAACCTGTATGGTTACATCTTTATGTTACGCACCCGTGTTGGTTGCCGTTGTTACCCCCCAACTGGTTTCCCTGTGCGTGCGTTGTGTTCTCTTAACATCTGCAGCGGGGCTGTCTCGCGCACCAGATTCGTCACACATTCACAAACATATTGCTGGAGATCTTCAAGCCACCGTTCATATCCATTTCGGCGATTACGATTGTATGAGTGAGCAGTGCATCACAGCCACGTATGAAGAAATACATTTTCGAAAAAATAAAAATAAAAAGATCGCCCGACCTGGTTTCGATCCCTTTCACGCAAAAGGAGTCTGCACTCAAAGACATGCAGTCTGTGCGCTGCACCACCAGATATTAGTTTCATCCCAAGTAATTTATATATTGATGCATTAAGTCACATTTCTTATGTTTTCATGGGAACAGTTTGGTTGAAGGGACCTGAAACAACTGGTTGCCTTGAGCGGATATTTACACTTTGAAACATGTTTATAGAGATGCTTGTTCGCAACACTTTTGCCACACAATACCGACGCATTTTCGTGTGTGACTGTTTACCTGTGGAAATATACATTACTGTTTTTCATTTTTAGCCATTATTTTATCAATATTCTGTGCGGCCCTCACACCCCCCGTGATTTTCTTATTCGGCCCACTTGCTACTGAAGTTGAATAGCCCTGGACTAGTGGATGAATGGACTAGTAGATGAAGGGACTAGTGGATGAAGGGACGAGTGGTTTCAGCTGTGCTTTGTGTGGATTCTTTAATTCATAATTAAACATAATGTAGCGACCCTGGGTCAGGAACGCTACGAGACGTAGATGGCTTATAGGGTGTTTATTCAAGGAACATAGAACAAGCTACTGTTGGCCGTAGCCTACGCCAAAACCACAGCAAAACGCCGTGAAAACCTCCAAACCAGCTTCACGTCTGCTCCGGGTCATAGCTCTGCTCCGAACGAGTCGTAACACAACAACACACACACAACAACATCACTCGCTGTCCAATCACAGACACGCCTCACAGCTACCAGCTCGTGAGACGTTCACTTACATCCAGAACATAACATTTATAACATAACATTCCCTCAGTCCGTTACACTACCTTCCCCCCACAAAGTCCCTCGCCCCCGAGGGGGCAAACAAAGTCTCTCAGGTGGTCAGGGGGCCTGCGGTTCCTCTGAGGCTGCCGTCGGCGCTGGGGAGAAGGAAAAGGGGTTGAGGGGACGCTGGGACCAAGGGCAGGGGATGGGAAGGGAGGGCGGGGCCAGGGACACTAAGAGTCTGTGAAGGCGGCGAAAGGCTGGGCCCATTGGGAAGGGTTTGGGGTAGTCTGGGCTGAGTCCAGGGTTCCCGTGCCCCAGGCTCTTGTCCTGATGGGGTGGATGTGCCCGTAGGGGCCAGCCTGTCTCGATGCAGAGCGACTTTCCTTCCTCGTGGTGGCAGTTGGACCCTGTACACCACCTCTCCAAGTCTCTCCAGGACTCGGCAGGGCCCCACCCACTCACTGTCGAGCTTTGGGCACCTGCCCTTCTTCCTCTGAGGGCTATACACCCAGACCAGCTCTCCGACTTCAAAATGTCGTCCTCTGACGTGCACGTCGTAGTTCCTCTTTTGCCTTACGCCCGCACTGCGCATCTGGTTCCTGGCAAACTCGTGGGCCGACTCCAAGCGGTCCTGGAGTTTCTGAGCATAGTCGAGCCCCGGGGGACCCGCAGGGGCGTCAGGAGGTTTCCCCATCATCATCTCCCCTGGCGTCCGGATTTCTCTGCCGAGCATGAGAAGGGCAGGAGAGCAGGAAGTGGAGTCCTGCACCGCAGACCTGTAAGCCATCAGCACCAGAGGCACGTGGTCGTCCCAGTCGCGTTGATGTTTAGCTGCCACGATGGCCAGCTGTTGTGCCAGCGTGCGGTTGAATCTCTCGACCAGCCCATCGCTCTGTGGATGGAGGGGTGTAGTGCGGGTCTTGTGGGATCCCAGTTTGTCACACATGGCGGTGAAGACACGGGACTCAAAGTTTCTGCCCTGATCTGTGTGGATGACTTCAGGGGCCCCAAATCTGCTGAACATTCCCCCCACCAGAGCATCCACAATCGTCTCCGCCTCCTGGTTCGGCATGCAGTACGCTTCGGGCCACTTAGTAAAATAGTCCATTGCAGTGAGGATGTAACGGTTGCCCCTCTCTGAGTGAGGAAACGGTCCAAGAACATCAATCCCCACCCTCTCCATGGGACACCCAGCCGGAAACTGCTGGAGCTGGGCATGAGATCTGTCTGCAGGGCCTTTCTTCGCTGTGCAGCTGTCGCAGCGGCAGTAGTCCTCCACATCCCGCCTATGTTGGCCCCAGTAGAACCCCTGGCGGAGGCGACGGAGGGTCTTCGTAACGCCGAAGTGACCAGATCCCGGAGCTCCATGCATTGCCCGGAGCACTGTCTCTCTCAGAGCCCTGGGCACCACCACTTGCCACCGTGTCTCTCCAGTCGCCGGCTCTTTCCACCCCCTCTGCAGGACACCATCACGCAGTCGCAGGGCTTGAAAAATTGACCAGAGTCCCTTTGTGGCTCGAGAACACATGGTAACCTCTCCCCAAGGTGGTCGCTGTTGGGATCCCACCCAAGCGAGCACTGGCCTTATGTCGACATCCTCTTCCTGTTGGCACCCCCACTCTGCTGCGTCCACAGCTGTCAGTCCATGGCCTGCTGGCGTGCCCACCGGTCCCACGGCAGCACATTTCACATCAGGTTGCAGCCGCTCCTCTTCCTGCGCCTCTCTTTTCTCACAGTAGTTGCAGCCATCAGCGCTGCAAGGCCGGCGTGAAAGCGCGTCAGCATTTCCGTGGCGTGCCCCCGGTCTGTGGACCACAGTGAAATCATACGCCTGTAGCTCCTCAATCCAGCGTGCCAGCTGGCCTTCTGGCTCCTTAAAAGACATGAGCCACTGTAAGGCAGAGTGGTCGGTCCGGACTGTGAAGTGGAGGCCCCCAAGGTAATATCTGAAATGTTGGATGGCACAGACCATAGCAAGCAGCTCCCGTCTCGTGACACAGTAGCGGCGTTCAGCCTTGTTGAACTGTCTGCTGTGATACGCCACCACTCTCTCTCCTTCAGGAGTCACTTGGGCCAGCACAGCACCTGCGCCTGCATTACTGGCGTCCGTGTCGAGGATAAAAGGCAGGGTGGGGTCAGGCGGTGAGAGGACTGGGGCCTCCACAAGGGCTCTCTGCAGTGAAGTGAAAGCTGCATGGCACTCCTCTGTCCAATCAAACACCACCCCTTTTTGCAGCAGGTGGAGCAGTGGTACAGCTATGCAGGAAAAAACCCTTACAAACTTCCTATAGTAGGAGGCCAGGCACAGGAAGCTTTTCAGGTCCTGCACAGTGTTGGGGGTAGGCCAATCCTTCACCGTCTGCACTTTATCATCCATGGTGCCGACACCGCCGCCCCCAAGCTTGTGTCCCAGAAATGTGACCTCCCGTTGCATGAAGGAGCATTTCTGTGGGTGCAGCTTTAGACCTGCTGCTGCCACTCTCTCCAGCACCCGCCTCAGGGCCTCGAGAGCCGCCTGGAAGGAGTCACCATGCACCAGTATGTCGTCCAGGTACACAACACACTCCTGCCGAGGGATACCAGCGAGTACCCTGTCCATTAGCCTCTCGAACGTGGCAGGAGCATTGCAGAGGCCAAACGGAAGGACTTTAAACTGCCACAAGCCCCCATTCGTGATGAAGGCAGTTTTGGCCCTCGCTTCAGGGCTGAGAGGGACCTGCCAATACCCGCTCCGCAGGTCCAAAGAGGAGTACCAGACTGACCCTGCCACCGTGTCGAGGGCCTCGTCGATGCGTGGAAGGGGGTAGGAGTCCTTTTTTGTCACTTTGTTGAGGGGCCTGAAGTCCACACAGAAACGCCACGCCTCCTTCTGCTTTTTGGGGACCATGACGATCGCCGAGGCCCAGGGGCTGGTGGAAGGCTCGATGATTCCCCCTCGCTGCATCTCTTGCAGGGCTTTGTCTGCCGCAGCCTGCCTGGCCAGTGGGAGGCGTCGAGGTCTCATCCTAATCGGCCGTGCATCTCCTGTTTCGATGTCATGCTGGATGAGATCTGTGCGGCCCACATCGTCCTCCGACATTGAAAAACAGTCCTTGAACTCAAGAAGCAGCTGCCACAACAGGTCTTGTTCGCTAGGAGTCAGACCACCACAGTTTGCCTGCCAGACCTCCTTCACTGCCAAGACTCTTTCACGGTCGTCAGGTGGAGGCGTTTGTCACCTGTGTGTGTGGACTTGTAGCTGGCCGGACCGAGGCTGGGGGTGGGTGCAACTCAGCAGCGGGCAGGGTGGAGGGCAGTGTGGATAGCTCATTTGAAGGGATGCAGCTAGGGGCAGCATCATTTGTTGTCTCAGCCGTCAGTGTGGCAACGGTGTGGGTCGCAACACAGCCAGGCCGGGGTGGCTGGCGCCACATCTGGATGACATGACCATCAGGGAACGTGAGAGTTCCTCTCTTTGTGTCGATGACACAGTCCAATGCCCCGAGAACATCCAGTCCCAGTATACAGTCCTCCAGGTTAGCAACCCACACCGGCCAGTGGATAGACTTTTCCCCAGGCCCAGAGTCACTATTGCTTCCCAACCATAGGAGTTCGCTCCCGGTGACTGACTGCAGTTTCACGATAGTGGGAAAATATCAGTTCCATTTGTCACCACATCGGGCCTCACCAGGGTTGCTGACGAACCTGTGTCTACCAGTGCAGAGCAGCATGTCCCTCCAATGGTGAGCATTGCATACCAACAGTCTCCTATCCATGTTCGACCCAGCACCACTAGTCGCTCTAGCTGACCATCAAAATCCTCCGGTGGTCTGGTTGCCCTTATTTGGTCGGACGGTTGCGTAGCTTTGTTAATTAGAGGGGGCTGGGACAGAATGCCAGGGGTCCGCATCGTCCCGATTATGCGGTCCCCGGCTCGTTTCCCTTGTTCGCGGTGGCACGGGGGCAGTGTCGGATCAGGTGGCCAGGCTGGCCACACCCCCAGCAGACTCTTGGTCGTGGCTTGTCTTGCCTCTCATCTCTCGAAGTGGCAGCCCTCACTAGCTGGGTTAGCTCCCCCACCCAGGCAGGCTGCGCCAACTCCCTTTCCGTCTCACAAGCAGCGCTCCCTTTTGGTGCTTTTTCAACCACTTTACCCATGGCGCCAGCACACAGCATCTCTCTCTCCGTTGCTGACTCCAAAGCCTCCTGGAGCGACCCAGGGTGAGCGAGTAGTGTCTGGATGCGCAGGTCAGCTGGCAGCAGGGCCTGGAGGAAATGGTCCCTATAGCTCCCTCTGGATGGACGGGGCATGTGGGCGTAGGTGCGGTGAACAAGCCCCTCAATGTCATGAGGAGCTCCCTCAGCGGCTCCTCTGGCCGTCGCTGTCTGCTGCATAGTTCAGAGCGGAGCAGGCTAGTGGCAGAGCATTGTCCAAATCGTCGCTTTAGAGCCCCAATTAGTGCATCATAATCACTCCTCTCATCAGGACTCAGCAGCAGCAGGCTTGATAAAGCGTCACCGTGAGGCACATCGCTAACTGGAGAGCTTTTACTTCAGTGGACCATCTACTGGCATGGGCTAATAGTTCAAATTGTGCATGAAAAGCTTCCCAGTTGGATTTACCGTCATATCTGGGGGTCTTTATTGTGGACGGAATAGCTTCTCTCCGTGTCTCCGTGTGCTCCGTCATGTCCCTTCCTGCGGCCGCAGTTATTCCTCTACGGCGCCATTTCCCTCAGCGGCGCGGCCCGAGTGGCCAAAGCCTCCGCAGCCATCCTAGCGGTCATTTCTTTTACCCGCTCTCGGTGCTCCGTCGTCTGCCAGGCCCCGGCTGCGCCGTCCAATTCCCGTTCGTCACTTTCTCCTTCCCGTTTAATCTTGAGACGGCTCCCCGACGTCATGTTTCTCACCGTTGACGAGCGTTAGCCACTTAGCTTCTCTGCTGCTACCTCGCGTGGCGATGTTGATGATAGCGAAAATCCCACTTCTGACACCAAATGTAGCGACCCTGGGTCAGGAACGCTACGAGACGTAGATGGCTTATAGGGTGTTTATTCAAGGAACATAGAACAAGCTACTGTTGGCCGTAGCCTACGCCAAAACCACAGCAAAACGCCGTGAAAACCTCCAAACCAGCTTCACGTCTGCTCCGGGTCATAGCTCTGCTCCGAATGAGTCATAACACAACAACACACACACAACAACATCACTCGCTGTCCAATCACAGACACGCCTCACAGCTACCAGCTCGTGAGACGTTCACTTACATCCAGAACATAACATTTATAACATAACATTCCCTCAGTCCGTTACAATAATATCTTATATTAGCTTGTAATGTTTCAGTTTAAATATGTTGCTTGTTAAAGGAAGTAAAGTAAAGTAGCTCAAAGTCGATGAACTTCAGCCCTTAAAGCTGCTGAAGACGTGTCTCTGTGTTGTCGTGTTTCAGAGGCGGAGGCCCGAGTGACTCTGGGAAGTCCTCCTCCGTGTGCGGGACCAGAGCTGGGCCAGCTGTGGTTCAACGCTCAGGGGAAGGGCCTCTTCGTCTGTGACGGACTCACCTGGAGGACCCTGCTGCAGAGTGAGTCTGCAGGTCTGGAGAGTGGTACAGGACTTGTCATAACAAAGAGTCATATGAGAAGAAGGCTTGAAGACAAAACAACACAAAAACGTAACTTCTTAATCATGCTTTCACTTAACCCGTCTCCTGCAGATCAGGAGCGTCTGGACTACGTGGAGGACTACCAGGACCTGTACACCAGCTCGGAAACCTTCGATGTCGAGGTCTTCTCCATCCCGTCTGAAGGTCTGTTCATGGCCGCAGCCAACAGGTACTGAACCAGATCTAAAACAGGACCTGGTTGTTGGACGTGCAGGTCTTCGGGACACGAGGGACTAACCTGTGTGACCCTCACGTCCCTTCGGCAGGGACTCTCGTCCCGGTTCAGGTCTTTACCGATGGAGAAATGGGTCGTTCCAGCTCTACCAAAACATCAGCACTCAGGAGGCTCGAGCCTGGAAACACTTCACCATCGGCGAGCAGGTGAGAGCTGCTTCAGGACCAGAGAACAAACACCCGGAACCTTTTCAAATCCGTCAGAAATCACTCCATTCATCAGTGATCAGAAGATTCCAAACTACTAGTCGACTAAAATTAGTAAAGTCGTGTTGATTTGACATCACTTCAGAACCAACGTTAAATATTTTATGATTTGAAAAATGGGAACGAATCCATCACCTGGCAGATATCTGTCAACAAACGTTCCAGATTCAAATTAATTCACTTCTACTAACTGGGCACTCTTGACCTCTGGTTGACCTCCAACCCTTTTGGTATTTAGGCTCATCAGAGATTAAAAGGGAACAGGAAATCTAAAACAGCTGATTGCAGTTTTAGGGGCCGATCAGACCAGACGCAACTCTCAAAAACACTCGTCATCGAGACACAATTCGCGGACTTGATGTTGGTATTCAACCTACTCTTTCCTTTTTTTATATATCGTGAACCCAAAACCTCCTTTTTCCTCCTCATCCCACAACACAGACGTCTGCTTGAATCCATTTTGTAAATGAAGTTTTATTTGAAGAGGCTGCGCTTTTACAAGTCGCGTCTTATGTGATCGGCCCCTCAGGATTCTATTCTTCCTCGGTAGATTTTCTTGGTGGTGGCGAACTCCATGGAGGCGGAGCCTGAGCTGTCCGTGATCTACCGGTGGAATCAGCGGCGGCGGCGTTTCCTCCGTCACCAAACTCTGGAGACCCACGCCGCTCTGGACTGGGAGGCCTTTCACATCCACAACCACAGCTTCCTGGTGGTAGCCAATCACAGGCAAGGTAAACAAACAGGTAGTCCACAATGATGTGTGTATATATATATATATACGTATATATTCATGTGTTGATGGTCATCACATTCCTGAGTGAAGAGAAATAGCCCGTGGAGTCCCTCAGGGCTCTGGTCTCGGTCCTCTTCTGTTTCTGGATACAGACTTCTGTGCATTCAACAGATCATTGATCTGAAGTCTGTATCGATTGACCAAATCTCTGTCCAGGTAATCAAATCTCTGTCCAGGTATTCAAAGCTTGTTGAGCTGAAGAAGAACCTGTGATCGGATCAAAAGCTCCAGAGCTACCAAAGGGTCGTCTGTGTACCTCAGAAGTTCAAAGCTCTGTGAAAGGTTCAGAGAGTTCAGAGCTCCTATCTCCTCTCATCTGTTTTAATAAACCATTAACATCAAACACACCTCCACCTGCCTGTGTGTGTGTGTGTGTGTGTGTGTGTGTGTGTGTGTGTGTGTGTGTGTGTGTGTGTGAGAGAGAGAGTGTGTATGTGTGTGTCCTGTAAAAATAAAACACTCATTGATCTGAGTTGAAAGGAAGGAAAGATTGTTTATGATCTGACCATCTGAAAGAAAATCACAGAAAGAAAGAAAGTCAGCTGATAATGCAGGTGCATGTGGTTAGACCCCCCCCCCCCACACACACACACACACACACACACACTTAAAGCGACAGTCCAACCTCCAGTATCGGATGAGACATTCAATATTTTTTAAACTACATGAAACTAATTAAATAATTAAAAAAATTATTTTGATTAAAGTGATTAAGAAGTGTCTCTGTGTCCTCAGAGTCCAACCACAACATCCACAGTGTGATCTACAGGTGGAACCACAACACAAAGGTGTCCTCTCTAACTCTATCCTCACTAACTCTGTCCTCACTAACTCTGTCCTCACTAACTCTGTCCTCTCTAACTCTGTCCTCACTAACTCTGTCCTCACTAACTCTATCCTCTCTAACTCTGTCCTCACTAACTCTATCCTCACTAACTCTATCCTCTCTAACTCTGTCCTCACTAACTCTGTCCTCACTAACTCTGTCCTCTCTAACTCTATCCTCTCTAACTCTATCCTCTCTAACTCTATCCTCACTAACTCTGTCCTCACTAACTCTGTCCTCACTAACTCTATCCTCTCTAACTCTGTCCTCACTAACTCTATCCTCACTAACTCTATCCTCTCTAACTCTGTCCTCACTAACTCTGTCCTCACTAACTCTGTCCTCTCTAACTCTGTCCTCACTAACTCTATCCTCTCTAACTCTGTCCTCACTAACTCTGTCCTCACTAACTCTGTCCTCACTAACTCTGTCCTCTCTAACTCTGTCCTCACTAACTCTGTCCTCTCTAACTCTGTCCTCACTAACTCTGTCCTCACTAACTCTGTCCTCTTTAACTCTGTCCTCACTAACTCTGTCCTCTCTAACTCTGTCCTCACTAACTCTGTCCTCACTAACTCTGTCCTCACTAACTCTGTCCTCTCTAACTCTGTCCTCACTAACTCTATCCTCTCTAACTCTGTCCTCACTAACTCTATCCTCACTAACTCTGTCCTCACTAACTCTGTCCTCTTTAACTCTGTCCTCACTAACTCTGTCCTCTCTAACTCTGTCCTCACTAACTCTGTCCTCACTAACTCTGTCCTCACTAACTCTGTCCTCTCTAACTCTGTCCTCACTAACTCTGTCCTCACTAACTCTGTCCTTGATGTCCTCTGGTCTGCTGACCTCATCATGGTCTCCTGTCCTGACCCTCTGTCCTGACCCTCTGTCCTGACCCCCTGTCCTGACCCCCTGTCCTGACCCCCTGTCCTGACCCTCTGTCCTGACCCTCTGTCCGGACCCTCTGTCCTGACCCTCTGTCCTGACCCTCTGTCCTGACCCCCTGTCCTGACCCCCTGTCCTGACCCTCTGTCCTGACCCCCTGTCCTGACCCTCTGTCCTGACCCTCTGTCCTGACCCTCTGTCCTGACCCTCTGTCCTGACCCCCTGTCCTGACCCCCTGTCCTGACCCTCTGTCCTGACCCCCTGTCCTGACCCCCTGTCCTGACCCCCTGTCCTGACCCTCTATCCTGACCCTCTGTCCTCGTGTCCCTGTAGCTGTTTGAGGTGAACCAGACTCTGCCCACGTCGGGGGCGTATGACTGGGAGTTCTTCTCCATGGGCCCGTTCCACTTCCTGGTGGTCGCCAACACCTTCGACGGCCAGACCACCTGCATCAGCTCCACGGTCTACGTGTGGCTGAACGGAGGCTTCCGGAGCTTCCAGAGCATCCCGGTCAGTGTCTGTTGTCTTCGTAGAGCACTCTCTACCTGCACAGGTGAGCCTCTACCTGCACAGTTGAGTCTCTATCTATACAGGTGAGTCTCTGTCTGTACAGGTGAGCCTCTACCTGTACACGTGAGCCTCTATCTGCACAGGTGAGTCTCTATCTATACAGGTGAGTCTCTATCTATACAGGTGAGTCTCTATCTGCACAGGTGAGTCTCTATCTATACAGGTGAGTCTCTATCTATACAGGTGAATCTCTGTACAGGTGAGTCTCTATCTGTACAGGTGAGTCTCTATCTGTACAGGTGAGTCTCTATCTGTACAGATGAGTCTCTATCTGTACAGGTGAGTCTCTATCTGTACAGGCGAGTCTCTATCTGTACAGGTGAGTCTCTATCTGTACAGGTGAGTCTCTATCTGTACAGGTGAGTCTCTGTACAGGTGAGTCTCTACACAGGTGAGTCTCTACCTGTAAAGGTGAGTCTCTACCTGTACAGGTGAGTCTCTATCTGTACAGGTGAGTCTCTACCTGTACAGGTGAGTCTCTACCTGTAAAGGTGAGTCTCTATCTGTACAGGTGAGTCTCTGTACAGGTGAGTCTCTACACAGGTGAGTCTCTACCTGTACAGGTGAGTCTCTACCTGTACAGGTGAGTCTCTACCTGTACAGGTGAGTCTCTACCTGTACAGGTGAGTCTCTATCTGTACAGGTGAGTCTCTACCTGTACAGGTGAGTCTCTACCTGTAAAGGTGAGTCTCTACCTGTAAAGGTGAGTCTCTATCTGTACAGGTGAGTCTCTGTACAGGTGAGTCTCTACACAGGTGAGTCTCTACCTGTAAAGGTGAGTCTCTACCTGTACAGGTGAGTCTCTATCTGTACAGGTGAGTCTCTATCTGTACAGGTGAGTCTCTACCTGTAAAGGTGAGTTTCTATCTGTACAGGTGAGTCTCTATCTGTACAGGTGAGTCTCTGTACAGGTGAGTCTCTACCTGTACAGGTTAGTCTCTACCTGTAAAGGTGAGTCTCTATCTGTACAGGTGAGTCTCTGTACAGGTGAGTCTCTACACAGGTGAGTCTCTATCTGTACAGGTGAGTCTCTACCTGTACAGGTGAGTCTCTACCTGTACAGGTGAGTATCTATCTGTACAGGTGAGTCTTTGTACAGGTGAGTCTCTACCTGTACAGGTGAGTCTCTACCTGTAAAGGTGAGTCTCTACCTGTACAGGTGAGTCTCTACCTGTACAGGTGAGTCTCTACCTGTAAAGGTGAGTCTCTATCTGTACAGGTGAGTCTCTGTACAGGTGAGTCTCTACCTGTACAGGGGAGTCTCTGTACAGGTGAGTCTCTATCTGTACAGTTTAGTCTCTACCTGTACAGGTGAGTCTATATCTGTACAGGTGAGTCTCTACCTGTACAGGTGAGTCTCTGTACAGGTGAGTCTCTACCTGTACAGGGGAGTCTCTGTACAGGTGAGTCTCTACCTGTAACAGGGGAGTCTCTACCTGTACAGGGGAGTCTCTGTACAGGTGAGTCTCTACCTGTACAGGTGAGTCTCTGTACAGATTATTGAGTCTTCTGCTCTGGTTCGGTCTCTGGTGGGTGTTTTCCTCCTGAACCTGTTTTTATTTGGTCAGATTTAAAAGGTGTGATGATGATGACTTTCACCTGAAAGACGTTATTTAAAAAATCACTTTATGGTTTATGGAAAAGTTTTTTTACTTCAGCTGGTTCATCAGAAACCCTCCAATTAAAACACAGGAACCAGAGGAGTGTAATTAATGTGTGTGTGTTGGTCTCGTGCGTGTGTGTGTGCGTGTGTGTGTGTGTGTGTGTGTGTTTGTGCGTGTGTGCGTGTGTGCGTGTGTGTGTGCGTGTGTGCGTGTGTGTGTGTGTGTGTGTGTGTGTGTGTGTGAGGGGGTTTCCAGCAGCAGACTGTTTGGACTTGTCCGTCTGGGCGGATCATCTCACTGAAGACGTTTATTGGGTTTTTAAAACCACAGAAAAGGTGTTAAAGCTTCGTGAACCTTGAATTCAACTTGACAGAAAGAGAAAATGTGTTTACAGTAGAGGTCAGGTAGAGCCTACTGGCGCCCTCTAGAGGCTGCAGGAGGCATTACACCCTCAGCAAAGAACATACTGAGGCCTGTTTACTGAAGCATTCTATACAACCAGAGGAGTCGCCCCCTGGTGGTCAGGAGAGAAAATGCAGCTTTAACACATGAAGCATAGACTTCTATACAACCAGACGAGTCGCCCCCTGGTGGTCAGGAGAGAGAATGCAGCTTTAACACATGAAGCATAGACTTGACTGGGTTCATCCTGTGTGGAGGTGAACATCCATAGTGACTTCAGTAGGACTCAGACCAGTCGTGGTTGAGATGTTTCCGTCTCTGTGTTCCTGTGAACGTTCCCGTGGGCGGTTCCCTTCATCCGGTCCTCTCTCTACAGACGGTGGGAGCGACGGACTGGGAGACCTTTCAGATTGACGGAAGGTTCTTCCTCGTCGTCGCCAACAGCCAGAAGGTCTCGACCCATGGCCCGAATCTCTACAGCATCAACTCCACCGTGTACGAGCTCAACCGGCTCACACAGAGCTTCATCCGCTTCCAGGACATCCTCACGCACAGGTGACCGATGACGTCATCGATAGAATGTGCTTCTCTGGACAATCTTTGTCACCTTATGTCGTTAACTCAACCGTCTGGCTCGTTGACAACCGACCAGCCGCTACTCACATGTGTCGGTGATCGCTAGTTGTCGGGCTGATGCTAGCCGGTAGTCGCCTGAACCGCCTTGAGAACCCTGGTGATCCTCTAGAGACAAACCGCTGACTGGCTTTGATGCTGATGTTGTGTTCAGTGCTGTGGACTGGGAGTTCTTCACCGTGGGGGAGGAGAAGTTCCTGGTGGTAGCCAATTCTCATGACGGCAGCTCCTACTCTCTGAATAGTGTCATCTACAGGTACGTTCCTCCTGTCTGTTGGTGTCTGTTGGTGTCTGTTGGGTGTTGTTGGTATTTGTTGGTGTCTGTTGGAGTCTGTAGGAGTCTGTTGGTATTTGTTGGTGTCTGTTGGTGTCTGTTGGGTGTTCTTGGTATTTATTGGTGTCTGTTGGAGTCTGTAGGTGTCTGTTGGTATATGTTGGTGTCTGTTGGTGTTTGTTGGTCTTTGTTGGTGTTTGTTGGTGTATGTTGGTGTCTGTTGGTGTCTGTTGGTGTTTGTTGGTGTTTGTTGGTGTGTGTTGGTGTTTGTTGGTGTCTGTTGGTGTCTGTTGGGTGTTGTTGGTATTTGTTGGTGTCTGTTGGAGTCTGTAGGATTCTTTTGATATTTGGTAGTGTCTGTTGGAGTCTGTTGATATTTGTTGGTGTCTGTTGGTGTCTGTTGGGTGTTCTTGGTATTTGTTGGTGTCTGTTGGAGTCTGTAGGAGTCTGTAGGTATTTGTTGGTGTCAGTTGGTGTCTGTTGGTGTCTGTTGGGTGTTCTTGGTATTTGTTGGTGTCTGTTGGTGTCTGTTGGGTGTTCTTGGTGTCTGTTGGTGTCTGTTGGTGTTTGTTGGTGTTTGTTGGTGTCTGTTGGTGTTTGTTGGTGTTTGTTGGTGACTGTTGGTGTTTGTTGGTGTTTGTTGGTGTCTGTTGGTGTCTGTTGGGTGTTGTTGGTATTTGTTGGTGCTTGTTGGAGTCTGTTAGTGTTTCTTGGTGTCTGTTGGTGTCTGTTGGTGTAACTCTTGTCTGTGGTCTTCAGGTGGCAGGGCTATGAGGGCTTTGTTCCGGTCCACAGTCTGCCCACGTTCGGCTGCAGGGACTGGGAATACTTCATCACCCATGAAGGCTCCTTCCTGGTGTACTCTAGCGCCACCTCCAGGCTCAGCAAGGTCTTCAAGCTCCGGACCTACTGAAGGGAACCAGGGCCAGAACCACCCCCTCACCTTCAGGCTCAGCAAGGTCTTCAAGCTTCGGACCTACTGAAGGGAACCAGGGCCAGAACCACCCCCTCACCTCCAGGCTCAGCAAGGTCTTCAAGCTCCGGACCTACTGAAGGGAACCAGGGCCAGAACCACCCCCTCACCTCCAGGCTCAGCAAGGTCTTCAGGCCCCAAAACACTTCATGATCCACCTCCGTCATCACAGCACCATCCACACCTAGTCCATGGCAAAGAGGAACTTCTTAATGAGTGAAATGTTCGTATTAAGGAGAAAAAAAGACTCGAAAAAACGAACTAAATACGTTATTCAATGATTTCTGCAGAAAATCTGCAGAATCCTGCAAATAATAATTTGTATTTAATTTCTTTCAGATTTTAAATGCTGGTGTGACCACTTCCTTACAATGTTGTATTTTCAAAATAACAGCGCACCTTATTTTGAAAGTCGTGGTTCATATCGTTGACTGTAAACTGGAAGAAAGTTTTTTTTTTTTTTTTTACTGATTTAATTGACTCATAAGCTATTATGGAAATGTTACTTCAAACTGCCTCAGATGTTTCTGACATTACATCAGAATATATATATATATATATCACGGTTATGGGATGCAGCATGTCGACGGTCAACACTAAATATTATCTTTTTATCGCTCTATGTTGAGAGCTCTGCTGTTTATTTGTATTTCTGAAATACAGATTTGTGCCGTGACTTTTATTGTGAAATTCGTTGAACTCCATGTGTCATTGTTTTACACGTAGCCAAACTAATTTATTATGCAAGTCCTATTTAGCTGCAGTACAAAATACACGTTTTGGAGTCATAATATATTATTTTAATGATAAACAACTCGTTATCTGTGACATAATTGGGGATGCGCCCGTACTATTTGCCGAGAGAGTTCACGTCTATAATTTATAATTCTGAATATTTCTGTTTTATATCCAAATTAAAAGCTGTTTAAATAGATTATCTTCATTGTGTGAGTTTCTGCTCCAGTTTGATTTGATTGCTGTTTCCATGTCAACCAGTTTCAATGATTTCAACCTGATTTATATATTCATATAACATATTATCCTGTTATTTCACACTTGTATTCTAGATTTGACAATTAAATACTATTTCAAATAATATATATGTCAAATAACATCATTGTGAAAATATAATATAAAGAATACTGAAGAACAATGTAAACATCGGTTTAACCAAAATGTACATTTAAATATTAAATTCCACAAAAAATTAAATGTAGTGATTAGTTTTAACATTTAAAGTCAAAGTTAAAATTAGAATTCTAATATCTTACCTTTGTTTTGTTTTTTTACGAAATTATTTTCGATTAATTAATTATTTTAAATATACATTTGAAGTAAAAGTGGTTTTTTAAATATTATTTACATATTTATTTACATGTGTTTTATTCGTACATGGCACCAGGGGTCGCTGTTTAGCTCTCGCAGCCTCGTTTCCCGTCACGTGGCTTTCCTCCGTGTCACGTGGGCTCCCTCTGGGTCACGTGTTCCCGCGTCACCGGGGTGAGAGGTCGTGTTTCCTGGTTTGAATGCAGCAGCCTCATCTTTTTACTGTTAGTTTCGTAAACATCAAACATGTTTTCGGCGGTCTCGCGCAGCAGCCTCGTCGGGTGACGTCACCACCAGCAGCTTCATCAGGTGACGTCACGCAGTTAAATTCACTTCATTCACAGTTCGGTTGGTGTTTGTAACGGTTGAGATCTGCTGCGGTTAACGGGTTAATACTACGAGTACTAGCTAGTTACTAGCGAGTACTACGAGTACTACTAATGAGTACCACTGGTACTACGAGTACTACTAATGAGTACCACTGGTACTACGAGTACTACTAATGAGTACCACTGGTACTACGAGTAATACTAATGAGTACCACTGGTACTACGAGTAATACTAATGAGTACAACTGGTACTACGAGTAATACTAATGAGTACAACTGGTACTACGAGTAATACTAATGAGTACTACTGGTACTACGAGTAATACTAATGAGTACAACTGGTACTACGAGTAATACTAATGAGTACAACTGGTACTACGAGTAATACTAATGAGTACAACTGGTACCACAGTAATACTAATGAGTACTACTGGTACTACGAGTAATACTAATGAGTACAACTGGTACTACGAGTAATACTAATGAGTACAACTGGTACTACGAGTAATACTAATGAGTACAACTGGTACTACGAGTACTACTAATGAGTACCACTGGTACTACGAGTAATACTAATGAGTACCACTGGTACTACGAGTAATACTAATGAGTACAACAGGTACTACGTGTAATACTAATGAGTACTACTGGTACTACGAGTAATACTAATGAGTACAACTGGTACTACGAGTAATACTAATGAGTACAACTGGTACTACGTGTAATACTAATGAGTACTACTGGTACTACGAGTAATACTAATGAGTACAACTGGTACTACGTGTAATACTAATGAGTACTACTGGTACTACGAGTAATACTAATGAGTACAACTGGTACTACGTGTAATACTAATGAGTACTACTGGTACTCAGTAATACTAATGAGTACTACTGGTACTCGAGTAATACTAATGAGTACAACTGGTACTGAGCAATACTAATGAGTACTACTGGTACCAGTAATACTAATGAGTACAACTGGTACCACGAGTAATGCTAATGAGTACTACTGGTACTCGAGTGTACTAATGAGTACCACTGGTACTCAGTAATACTAATGAGTACAACTGGTACTGAGTAATACTAATGAGTACAACTGGTACTACAGTAATACTAATGAGCACAACTGGTACTGAGTAATACTAATGAGTACAACTGGTACTACGAGTAATACTAATGAGTACTACTGGTACTCGAGTAATACTAATGAGTACCACTGGTACTCACGGTACTACTAATGAGTACAACTGGTACCACTGAGTAATACTAATGAGTACAACTGGTACTACGAGTATACTAATGAGTACCACTGGTACTCAGTAATACTAATGAGTACCACTGGTACTGAGTAATACTAATGAGTGCCACTGGTACTCACGGTACTACTAATGAGTACAACTGGTACTACGAGTAATACTAATGAGTACAACTGGTACTACGAGTAATACTAATGAGTACCACTGGTACTACGAGTAATACTAATGAGTACCACTGGTACTACGAGTACTACTAATGAGTACCACTGGTACTATGAGTACTACTAATGAGTACAACTGGTACTACAAGTACTACTAACCTA
The DNA here is from genome assembly GCF_029220125.1 of Pseudoliparis swirei. Taxonomy (NCBI): domain Eukaryota; kingdom Metazoa; phylum Chordata; class Actinopteri; order Perciformes; family Liparidae; genus Pseudoliparis; species Pseudoliparis swirei. The sequence continues at coordinate 24,197,315 of NC_079389.1, forward strand.
CCACTACTAACGAGTACTGCGAGTACGACTAGTACTAACACAGTACCACTAATAACACAGTAGCCTACTGCGAGTATTATATAGTATATATATATATAGTAAGTCTGTCTCTCTCGTATTAAAGTACCTGTCTGTCTCTCTAGTATTAAAGTACCTGTCTGTCTCTCTAGTATTAAAGTACCCGTCTGTCTCTCTCGTATTAAAGTACCTGTCTGTCTCTCTCGTATTAAAGTACCCGTCTGTCTCTCTAGTATTAAAGTACCCGTCTGTCTCTCTAGTATTAAAGTACCCGTCTGTCTCTCTAGTATTAAAGTACCTGTCTCTCTCTAGTATTAAAGTACCTGTCGCTCTCAAGTACCTCTCTGTCTCTCTCGTATTAAAGTACCTGTCGCTCTCTCTAGTATTAAAGTACCTGTCGCTCTCTCTAGTATTAAAGTACCCGTCTGTCTCTCTAGTATTAAAGTACCCGTCTGTCTCTCTAGTATTAAAGTACCTGTCGCTCTCTCTAGTATTAAAGTACCCGTCTGTCTCTCTAGTATTAAAGTACCTGTCTGTCTCTCTAGTATTAAAGTACCCATCTGTCTCTAGTATTAAAGTACCGGTCTGTCTCTCTAGTATTAAAGTACCCGTCTGTCTCTCTAGTATTAAAGTACCCATCTGTCTCTCTGGTATTAAAGTACCTGTCTGTCTCTCCAGTATTAAAGTACCCATCTGTCTCTAGTATTAAAGTACCCATCTGTCTCTAGTATTAAAGTACCCGTCTCTCTCTCTCTAGTATTAAAGTACCTGTCTCTCTCTTGTATTAAAGTACCCGTCTGTCTCTCTGTCCAGGATCCCTGAAGACGAGGTCGACCTGTCAGCATGCAGTCGGAGCTGCTGATTGGGTGGCAGCAGGAGAAGGCGGAGCTTAAGCGGGAGGTGTGCCATCTGCAGGAGGAGCTTGCTGAGAGTCGAGCAGAGAGGGAGGAGCTGGAGTCCAGGAGCAGAGCTCTGAATGACAGGGTGAGGAGGGGGGGGGGGGAGGTCATGTGATCATTGGGGTGAGGAGGGAGAGGAGAGGGGGAGGTCATGTGATCATTGGGGTGAGGAGGGAGAGGAGGGGGTGAGGTCATGTGATCATTGGGGTGAGGAGGGAGAGGAGGGGGTGAGGTCATTCAATTCAGTTTATTTGTATAGCCCAATTTCACAAATTACAAATTTGTCTCGGAGTGCTTTACAATCTGTACACATAGACATCCCTGCCCCAAAACCTCACATCGGATCAGGAAAAACTCCCAAATAATCCTTCAGGGGGAAAAAAAGGGAAGAAACCTTCAGGAGAGCAACAGGAGGATCCCTCTCCAGGATGGACAGATGCAATAGATGTCATGTGTACAGAAGGACAGATTAGAGTTAAAATACATTCAATGAATATGACAGAGTGTATGAATAGTTCATAGTAGGCATATTCCACGATGGAGACCTCCACGATCCATCAGGCAGATGGCGGTGGGGAGGAGGAGTGGGCGGAGTCTCAACAGTGGGCGGAGTCTCAACAAGATAGTGGCGTAATCAGGAGCAGGAACTCCACGACCCAGACCTCGATGATCCATCAGGCAGATAGGATCTATGCCGTCTCATAGGGTCCGATGACCCCATGAGACGTGAAGTCACAAGGACTCCGGGGAGAAAGCAGAGTTAGTAACGTGTGATTGAGAGATGAACATTCATCCTTAAGGAGAGAAAAAAGAGGAGAGAGGTACTCAGTGCATCCTAAACGTCCCCCGGCAGCTATAAGCCTATAGCAGCATATCAAGGGGCTGGACCAGGTGAACCTGATTCAGCCCTAACTATAAGCTCTGTCAAAGAGGAAAGTCTTAAGTTTACTCCTAAATGAGGTGACTGTGTCTGCCTCCCGGACTGAAGGTGAAGCTGGTTCCATAAAAGAGGAGCTTGATAATTAAAGGCTCTGGCTCCCATTCTACTTTTTAAAACTAGGAACTACAAGTAGTCCCGCATTTAGTGAGCGTAGCTCTCTAGTGGGGCAATATGGTACTACAAGCTCCTTAAGATATGATGGTGCATCACCAATCAAGGCTTTGTAGGTTAAGAGAAGAATTTTAAAAGTGATTCTTGATTTTACTGGGAGCCAGTGCAGAGCAGCTAGTGCAGGAGTGATGTGATCTCTTTTCTTAGTTTTAGTGAGAACACGAGCTGCAGCATTCTGGATCAACTGGAGGGGCCTAAGAGACTTATTAGAGCAGCTTGATAATAAGGAGTTGACTTAAGAGACTTATAGAGCAGCCTGATAATAAGGAGTTGCAGTAATCCAGTCTCGAAGTAACGAACACGTGAACCAATTTTTCTGCATCTTTTTGAGACAAGATGTGCCTGATTTTTGAAATATTACGGAGATGAAAGAATGCAGTCCTTGGGATTTGCTTTACGTGGGAGTTAAAGGACAAGTCCCGATCAAAGATAACGCCAAGGTTCTTTACAGTGGTGTTGGATGCTAGGGCAATGCCGTCTACAGAATCCACATCACCAGATAATTGATCTCTGAGGTGCTCAGGGCCGAGTAAAATTACTTCGGTTTTGTCTGAGTTTAACATCAAGAAGTTGCAGGTCATCCATGTTTTTATGTCTTTAAGACATGCTTGAATTTTACCGAGTTGGTTGCTCTCCTCTGGTTTTATCGATAGATATAGTTGAGTATCATCTGCATAATAATGAAACTTTATGGAGTGTTTCCTGATAATATTGCCCAAAGGAAGCATGGAAAAGGTAAATAAAAGTGGTCCAAGCACAGAACCTTGTGGAACTCCGTGACTAACGTTGGTGGTTATCGAGGCGTCATCGTTTACAAATACAAACTGAGATCGATCTGATAAATAGGATTTAAACCAATTTAGTGCCGTGCCTGAAACGCCAATCGACTGCTCCAGTCTCTGTAATAGGATGTCATGGTCAATGGTGTCGAATGCAGCACTAAGGTCTAACAAGACCAGTACAGAGAGGAGTCCTCTATCAGGACTAAGGTCTAACAAGACCAGTACAGAGATGAGTCCTCTATCAGGACTAAGGTCTAACAAGACCAGTACAGAGATGAGTCCTCTATCAGCACTAAGGTCTAACAAGACCAGTACAGAGAGGAGTCCTCTATGAGCACTAAGGTCTAACAAGACCAGTACAGAGATGAGTCCTCTATCAGGACTAAGGTCTAACAAGACCAGTACAGAGATGAGTCCTCTATCAGCACTAAGGTCTAACAAGACCAGTACAGAGATGAGTCCTCTATCAGCACTAAGGTCTAACAAGACCAGTACAGAGAGGAGTCCTCTATGAGCACTAAGGTCTAACAAGACCAGTACAGAGATGAGTCCTCTATCAGCACTAAGGTCTAACAGGACCAGTACAGAGATGAGTCCTCTATCAGCACTAAGGTCTAACAAGACCAGTACAGAGATGAGTCCTCTATCAGCACTAAGGTCTAACAAGACCAGTACAGAGAGGAGTCCTCTATCAGCACTAAGGTCTAACAAGACCAGTACAGAGATGAGTCCTCTATCAGCACTAAGGTCTAACAAGACCAGTACAGAGATGAGTCCTCTATCAGCACTAAGGTCTAACAAGACCAGTACAGAGAGGAGTCCTCTATCAGCACTAAGGTCTAACAAGACCAGGACAGAGATGAGTCCTCTATCAGGACTAAGGTCTAACAAGACCAGTACAGAGATGAGTCCTCTATCAGGACTAAGGTCTAACTAGACCAGTACAGAGATGAGTCCTCTATCAGCACTAAGGTCTAACAAGACCAGTACAGAGATGAGTCCTCTATCAGCACTAAGGTCTAACAAGACCAGGACAGAGAGGAGTCCTTTATCTGCTGCCATTAAGAGGTCATTTGTAATTTTCACCAGTGCCGTCTCGGTGCTGTGGTGTTTTCTAAATCCTGACTGAAATTCCTCAAATAAACAATTATGATGTAGAAAGTCACACAACTGATTTGCGACCACTTTCTCAAGGATCTTGGAGAGGAACGGGAGGTTAGAGATCGGTCTGTAGTTAGCCAACACCTCTGGATCCAGAGTGGGCTTCTTCAGGAGAGGTTTAATAACAGCCACTTTGAAGGAGTGTGGTACGTGGCCTGTTAGCAGAGACACATTGATAATATCTAATAGAGAGCCGCCAATTAAAGGCAAAACGTCTTTAAGCAGCCTCGTCGGGATGGGGTCCAAGAGACAGGTAGACGTGTTCGAAGTAGAAACCGTTGAAGATAATTGGTCACGGTTGATGGGAGAAAAGCCCTCCAAATATACACCAGGGCATACAGCGGTTTCCAAGGCCATTCCACTTGAGGACAGATTGGCACTGGTTAACCCTCTGGAGTCTGGGGTCATTTTCTCGATTTTACAAACAAAATTAAATTCACCTTTAAAAGGCTTTTGCATATGACACATACCCATGTGTTATACATCAAAAATTCCAGAACAATCTCAGCTCTCTGTATATTGAGGCACAATTGTCCTCAGGTACAAGTGGAAAGAAAAAATATGGCCCGAAAGCTTTAAATGTAAGTTCGATTTTTAAAAATTCTTCATATCTCTTCTGAAAACACACCTTTACTCATGTGGACCAACTGTTTTGGTGTTTGAAATTTGTGAACCAAAGGTCATAGGTTCACAAAAGCAGTGCAATATTTGAATACAATGCTAGATACATGTAAATAAATGTAAAAAAACAAATTTTGTATTTTCGTTTTGAGTAGAAATGATGTGGTCCGTCACACATTCACCAAAATGATAAAGATGGGACTGAGAAATGACTTCATACTGCAGATAAAGTTTCATGGGGTGTGTGCAAATAAAAAATGACCATTACATTTTATTTTATTTTTCAAATAAATGTATTATACATTAAAAAAAGTAAACATATTCTACATAATATTCATGTTACAGATTATTTACAATATGGCTTCACTATAATGGCATCAAGTCATCGTGTCATGGTCGTCCGGGGCACGAGACCTCTCTGCTGGCCGGGCAGGTGGGGCTGCAGGTGGAGCTGCAGGCGCTGGTGAATCCTCTCTGTAAAATACAATACTAGTCAGCACCGCGCACACGTAACGGACACGGTAAAACGGACACGCAACGGACACGTAAAGTTTAGTGAAGACACTTACCCGGTCCAAGTGGATCTCTGTTCCTCCTCGTGGCTCTGGAGCTCCTCTGAGGCTCCGCGCTGCTCGCCAAAGTCGCTGCAGCTGCTTCCTTGTTGTGAAGTCCATTGGCGCCGTGTTCTCTGGCTTCTCTGACTGACAGACTGCTAATGAGCTCCACCTGGGAGGTGGGTAGGTCCTTGTGATTTCTTGAGTGTTCAGTGGTTGTTTTTCTCCGCAAAATGTTGACGGACAACCGCATTGGCAAATCACAGTACTCGGTGCCGCGTCACCCGACACGTTCGTCCCCCTATCTTTCTCTGTGAATCGCAGAGGAGCTTACGGTAGAGAAATGAACGGAAGAGGAAATCCTCCGGATTCATCCAGTATTTTAAACGTATCTCGGCGACGTATTGTTGTGGAAATATACAGATTTTAAAAACGTAAAGCTGTCAAAACGCACTGCCGCGTGCTTTGACTTCAAAGGGTTAAGGGCAAGAGAATATTAATCTTGTCCCTAATAGTTAAAATCTTTTCATTAAAGAAGTTCATGAAGTCATTACCACTGAGGTCTATAGGAATACTAGGCTCCACAGAGCTGTGACTCTCTGTCAGCCTGGCTACAGTGCTGAAGAGAAACCTGGGGTTGTTCTTATTTTTCTCTATTACTGATTAGTAATAGGCTGCTCGGGCATTACGGAGGGCCTTCTTATAAGTTTTAAGACTATCTCGCCAAACTAAGCGGGATTCTTCCAGATGAGTTGAACGCCATATGCTTTCAAGCTTTCGTGACGTTTGCTTTAGTTTGCGGGTCTGAGGGTTATACCAGGGAGCAAACCTCCTCTTCCTCACTGTCTTCTTCTTCAGAGGGGCTATCGAGTCCAGTGTCATTCTCAGAGAGCCTGTGGCACTGTCAACAAGATGATCAATCTGGGACGGACTAAAGTTAGACCAGGAGTCCTCTGTTATATTGAGACGTGGTATCGAATCAAATACAGAAGGAATCGCCTCGTTAAATTTAGCTACAGCACTGTCAGTTAGACATCTGGTGTAGAAACTTTTGACTAACGGTGTACACTCCGGTAGTATAAATTCAAAAGTTATGAGGTTGTGGTCTGACAGAAGAGGATTCTGTGGGAAGACCTTCAAATGCTCAATGTCAACGCCATAAGTAAGAACAAGATCAAGCGTGTGGCCAAAGCTGTGAGTGGGTTTCTGTACTCTCTGACAGAAGCCAATCGAGTCCAACAAGGAGATGAATGCAGCACTAAGGCAATCATTATCAACATCCACATGGATATTAAAATCTCCTACAATAATAACTATCAGTTTTAAGAACCAAACTTGATATAAATTCTGAGAATTCAGATATAAACTCTGAATATGGACCTGGTGGCCGGTACAGAATCACAAATAGAATTGGCTGTAGTGTTTTCCAGGTTGGATGTGAAAGACTAAGAACAAGGCTTTCAAATGAGGTGTAGTGTAATTTAGGTTTAGGATTTATTAATAGAGTCAAAGATGGCTGCTACTCCACCTCCTCGACCGGTGCCTCGAGGAATGTGAGTATTAATATGACTTGGAGGAGTCGATTCATTTAGGCAGACATATTCTTCATGGCTCAGCCAGGTTTCAGTGAGACAACATAAATCAATGTGATTATCTGATATTAAATCATTTAGTAACACAGCTTTAGATGACAGAGATCTAATATTTAGGAGACCACATTTAATAGTCCTGTTTTGTTGCACTGCTGAAATAATGGTGTTAACTTGTATAAGGTTACTGTGTACGACTCCTCTTCTGCTTTCTTTTGATAGAATTAATTTAAGTTGAAGTGGCCGTGGGACAGACACAGTCTCTATGGAGCTCTGGGAGGGACTGGGTGAGAGGGCCCGGGAGGGATGTGCTATGGGGGACACTGGGTGAGGGATGTGCTATGGGGGACACTGGGTGAGAGGGGGGGAGGCTCCGGGGGAGGGATGTGCTATGGGGGACACTGGGTGAGGGGCGTGGGGCTACTCTGTTTCTGCTTTATGACACGAACCCTGCGTTGTCACAGATAACAACTTGGTCATGTGGTCAGAAACGAGACGCTCCGTCCAGCGTGGGATGGATGCCGTCTCTCCTCATCAGATCAGGCTTTCCCCAGAAAGTCTTCCAGTTGTCTACGTAGCCCACATTATTCGCTGGGCACCTCGACAGCCAGCGGTTGAAAGACGACATTCGGCTATACAATTCGTCTGTCTGCAAATTTGGGAGAGGGCCAGAGAAAACGACGGTGTCCACAACGTCTTGGCATAAGCACACACCGATTCCACATTAATTTGAGTGACTTCCGACCGACGGGCTCGGGCGTCATTACCACCGGCGTGTATTACAATCTGACTGTATCTCCGCTTATCCTTAGCCAGCAGCTTCAAACAAGACTCCACGTCGCCCCCTCTGGCCCCCGGGAGGCACACGACTGTGGTCCGCGGCTTCGCTAACGTCACGTTCCTGACTATCGAGCTCCCGATAACCAGGGTGTGTTCCTCAGCGTGTCGCTGAGCAGGGAAAACCGGTTGGAACCGTGAAGTGGTTGGTGCACTGCGAGCTTCTGTGTAGACTTACTACTCCTGGAACAGTTACCCAACCACCCGGTCATGTGATCATTGGGGTGAGGAGGGAGAGGAGGGGGTGAGGTCATGTGATCATTGGGGTGAGGTCATGTGATTGTCGAAGGTTGGGAAAAGATGACCAGGACGGCAAAGTAAAATTCAAAACAAAGTGGATTTAATTAAGTGTGGTAGAACAAAAGTCTCAAAGACACAAAACATTTAAGGTGCAGCACGGGCCTGGATGAAGTCAGCTCAAAGCATCGTTCAGTAACAGACTGGCCTTCTCCAGGAGAACATGGCTCTTTATATCTTTAAGAGCAAGCGTGATTAGATAATATAGATGGAGACGTCACTCGGTTTAATCTTTGTCCGTCTCATCGTTGGAGCTCAGGGTGGTCCCACCCTCTGGGCTCACGACAGCAGCACTGGTTGGTTAAAACAGATGGAGGTGTTCCTGGTTTAGACTTTGAACACCTTCTGATGGAGCTCAGGGTGGTGCCACCCTCTTGGCTCACGATCTTCTCGTCATCATCATAATCAGTGTGTGTGTGTATGTTGTTCTCCATCTAAAGCAGGAGCTGTGCAGTTTCTTTAATATAATAGAAACTAAAAAGGCATTAAAACTATCTGTTGCTTTCATAAACAAGTTCTTTGACGGTGACAGGTACGGCTCTTATTTAAATCTCAATTCTACGACTGAGCGGTCAGGATGAGGTCAGAGCCAAGGGTTGCACAGAGTTCCTGATTATTTTCCTTGTGTGGATGTGTCATCTTCTGGCCGAGGTCAAGAAGTGTTTATTCCTACAGTATCTGTGCTTCTTATCCAGCAGTGTCAGTATGTTCCAAAACATGTGGGTGAGCATGCGTATGAGCTGTTCTCTCTGGTCAGAGCCTGAAAACGGAATCGAGCCATAGGAGGACACAAGATTTGGTGCTTCGGGGCCTTAATGCAAAGCGAGGGACATTCAATTCAATTCAATTCAGTTTATTTGTATAGCCCAATTTCACAAATTACAAATTTGTCTCGGAGTGCTTTACAATCTGTACACATAGACATCCCTGCCCCAAAACCTCACATCGGACCAGGAAAAACTCCCAAATAACCCTTCAGGGGGAAAAAAAAGGGAAGAAACCTGCAGGAGAGAACAGAGGAGGATCCCTCTCCAGGATGGACAGATGCAATAGATGTCATGTGTACAGAAGGACAGATTTAGAGTTAAATACATTCAATGAATATGACAGAGTGTATGAATAGTTCATAGTAGGCATATTCCACGATGGAGACCTCCACGATCCATCAGGCAGATGGCGGTGGGGAGGAGGAGTGGGCGGAGTCTCAACAGGACAGTGGCGCAGTCAGGAGCAGGAATTCCACGACCCAGACCTCGATGATCCATCAGGCAGATAGGATCTATGCCGTCTCATAGGGTCCGATGACCCCATGAGACGTGAAGTCACAAGGACTCCGGGGAGAAAGCAGAGTTAGTAACGTGTGATTGAGAGATGAACATTCATCCTTAAGGAGAGAAAAAAGAGGAGATAGGTACTCAGTGCATCCTAAACGTCCCCCGGCAGCTATAAGCCTATAGCAGCATATCAAGGGGCTGGACCAGGTGAACCTGATTCAGCCCTAACTATAAGCTCTGTCAAAGAGGAAGGTCTTAAGTCTACTCTTAAACGAGGTGACTGTGTCTGCCTCCCGGACTGAAGGTGAAGCTGGTTCCATAAAAGAGGAGCTTGATAACTAAAGGCTCTGGCTCCCATTCTACTTTTTAAGACTCTAGGAACTACAAGTAGTCCCACATTTAGTGAGCGTAGCTCTCTAGTGGGCAATATGGTACTACAAGCTCCTTAAGATATGATGGTGCATCACCAATCAAGGCTTTGTACGTTAAGAGAAGAATTTTAAAAGTGATTCTTGATTTTACTGGGAGCCAGTGCAGAGCAGCTAGTGCAGGAGTGATGTGATCTCTTTTCTTAGTTTAGTGAGAACACGAGCTGCAGCATTCTGGATCAACTGGAGGGACCTAAGAGATTTATTAGAGCAGCCTGATAATAAGGAGTTGACCTAAGAGACTTATAGAGCAGCCTGATAATAAGGAGTTGACCTAAGAGACTTATAGAGCAGCCTGATAATAAGGAGTTGCAGTAATCCAGTCTCGAAGTAACGAACGCGTGAACCAATTTTTCTGCATCTTTTTGAGACAAGATGTGCCTGATTTTTGAAATATTACGGAGATGAAAGAATGCAGTCCTTGGGATTTGCTTTACGTGGGAGTTAAAGGACAAGTCCCGATCAAAGATAACGCCAAGATTCTTTACAGTGGTGTTGGATGCCAGGGCAATGCCGTCTACAGAATCCACATCACCAGATAATTGATCTCTGAGGTGCTCAGGGCCGAGTAAAATTACTTCGGTTTTGTCTGAGTTTAACATCAAGAAGTTGCAGGTCATCCATGTTTTTATGTCTTTAAGACATGGGGTACTATGTATGTATTTTTATATTCTTAACATGATCATTGGGGTGAGGTCATATGATCATTGGGGGGAGGAGGGGGGAGGTCATGTGATCATTGGGGAGAGGAGGGGGTGAGGTCATGTGATCATTGGGGTGAGGAAGCTTCAATGCTTCCTTCCTTAGCTCCTTTAGCGTAGGAAACACTGGTTAGCAATAGACGTCGGAGGTAATTGACTAACCACGCGACGTCTCTCTCTCTCTCTCCAGCTGTACCAGTCAGTGTCTCCCTCCCTCGCCCTCTCTCTGCAGGGGGAGGGGGAGCAGAGGGAGTGGAAGAGGAGGGAGAGGGATGGTAGGGAGAGGGAGGCCCGGCAGGCTCTGCTCATCCACCGCCTGCAGAACAAGGTGAGTTCATCACTGGGGTCCAAACACGACGATCAGGAGAAACATGGAGGTGACAAACAACGGAAATGGTGACGAATAAAAAACTACATTTGTTTAATTTGTTTAAAACATAAAAAACTAAATTTGTGACGAATAAAAAAACAAAAATGGTGGCGAATATAAAACAAAATTTGGTGCTGGACAAAAATATAAAAAGTTGCATGACAAAAAAAAAATTGTGATGAATAAAATAAAAAAATGGTGACAGACAAAAAATTAATAATTTTGACTGACAAAATAAATGGTGACTAATAATACTTTTTTTTTGCTGCTGGACAACAAAAAAAGTGGTGCAGACAACAACAAAAAACTACATTGTGACGAACGAGAAAAAAAAATTGTGAAGAATAAATGTTAAGTGTGCGTGACAAAAAAACGAAAATGGTGAATGACACCCAAAAAAATTGTGATGAATAAAAAACTAAATTTGTGACAAAAAACTGAAATGGTGACTAATAAAAAAATAAAATAATAATGATTACAAAAAATAATTTGTGACGAATAAAAAAAAGGGGGGGGAATTAACAACAAAAATATTATAACGAATAAAAAAAGAAATGGTGATGGACAAAAAACTAAAGTGTGTGTGTGTGTGTGTGTGTGCACAGGTGTTGGAGTACAGAGATCAATGTCAACGATCGGAGCTCCAGCTGGAGGACGTAAACACACAACTGCTCAGCACCGAGGTACGAGTACTACTACTACTACGACTAAAACTACTAATACATTTACCTCTGAAACTACTGATAAAACTATACTCCAGGTGTTGTGTACTGTGGTCTCTGCAGTACTCCAGGTGTTGTGTACTGTGGTCTCTGCAGTACTCCAGGTGTTGTGTACTGTGGTCTCTGCAGTACTCCAGGTGTTGTGTACTGTGGTCTCTGTAGTACTCCAGGTGTTGTGTACTGCGGTCTCTGCAGTACTCCAGGTGTTGTGTACTGTGGTCTCTCTGCAGTACTCCAGGTGTTGTGTACTGTGGTCTCTGCAGTACTCCAGGTGTTGTGTACTGTGGTCTCTGTAGTACTCCAGGTGTTGTGTACTGTGGTCTCTGCAGTACTCCAGGTGTTGTGTACTGTGGTCTCTCTGCAGTACTCCAGGTGTTGTGTACTGTGGTCTCTGTAGTACTCCAGGTGTTGTGTACTGTGGTCTCTGCAGTACTCCAGGTGTTGTGTACTGCGGTCTCTGCAGTACTCCAGGTGTTGTGTACTGTGGTCCTGTAGTACTCCAGGTGTTGTGTACTGCGGTCTCTGCAGTACTCCAGGTGTTGTGTACTGTGGTCTCTCTGCAGTACTCCAGGTGTTGTGTACTGTGGTCTCTCTGCAGTACTCCAGGTGTTGTGTACTGCGGTCTCTGCAGTACTCCAGGTGTTGTGTACTGTGGTCTCTCTGCAGTACTCCAGGTGTTGTGTACTGTGGTCTCTGTAGTACTCCAGGTGTTGTGTACTGTGGTCTCTGCAGTACTCCAGGTGTTGTGTACTGTGGTCTCTCTGCAGTACTCCAGGTGTTGTGTACTGTGGTCTCTGCAGTACTCCAGGTGTTGTGTACTGTGGTCTCTGTAGTACTCCAGGTGTTGTGTACTGTGGTCTCTGCAGTACTCCAGGTGTTGTGTACTGCGGTCTCTGCAGTACTCCAGGTGTTGTGTACTGCGGTCTCTGCAGTACTCCAGGTGTTGTGTACTGTGGTCTCTGCAGTACTCCAGGTGTTGTGTACTGTGGTCTCTGTAGTACTCCAGGTGTTGTGTACTGTGGTCTCTGCAGTACTCCAGGTGTTGTGTACTGCGGTCTCTGTAGTACTCCAGGTGTTGTGTACTGTGGTCTCTCTGCAGTACTCCAGGTGTTGTGTACTGTGGTCTCTGCAGTACTCCAGGTGTTGTGTACTGTGGTCTCTCTGCAGTACTCCAGGTGTTGTGTACTGTGGTCTCTGCAGTACTCCAGGTGTTGTGTACTGTGGTCTCTCTGCAGTACTCCAGGTGTTGTGTACTGTGGTCTCTCTGCAGTACTCCAGGTGTTGTGTACTGTGGTCTCTCTGCAGTACTCCAGGTGTTGTGTACTGTGGTCTCTGCAGTACTCCAGGTGTTGTGTACTGTGGTCTCTCTGCAGTACTCCAGGTGTTGTGTACTGCGGTCTCTCTGCAGTACTCCAGGTGTTGTGTACTGCGGTCTCTGCAGTACTCCAGTTGTTGTGTACTGCGGTCTCTCTGCAGTACTCCAGGTGTGAACTGTATTTGTTGTGTTTCTTTTGTAGTGCAGGATTAGAGACGAACACAGCGACGCTCTGGAGAGCGCCCTCATCAGACTGGAGGAGGAGCAACAGAGGTGTGTGTGTGTGTGTGTGTTTGTGTGTGTGTGTGTGTGTGAGTCTCACCTGTGTGTCTCTCTTCAGGTCTCTTGGATTGGCGGACACCAACGCTCTCCTCCGGCAGCAGTTCAGCCAATCGGAGCAGGCCAACCTGGCCTTGAGGGAGGACCTCCAGAAGCTGACATCTGATTGGACCACGGCGTTGGAGGAGGCGGGGCATAGAGAGGATGATTGGCAGAGAGAGAGGGAGGTCTGTAGCGGGCTGTACTCTTGTTGTTGTGGCTCTTCAGGTGTACTGACCCCTGGTGGCCCCTCAGTGCCTCGCAGGTCACCTGGGGCAGCAGCAGGCGCGCCTGATGTCCGTCTGGAGGGCCGTGGTCGCCCTCAGGAGACACTGCCACGCCCTGAAGACCGCCGCCGACAGGTGTGTGGAGCAACCTGTTAGAGGAACAACCTGTTAGTGGAGCAACCTGTTAGAGGACCAACCTGTTAGAGGACCAACCTGTGAGAGGAACAACCTGTTAGAGGAGCAACCTGTTAGTGGAGCAACCTGTTAGAGGAACAACCTGTTAGTGGAGCAACCTGTTAGAGGAACAACCTGTTAGTGGAGCAACCTGTTAGAGGACCAACCTGTTAGAGGACCAACCTGTGAGAGGAACAACCTGTTAGAGGAGCAACCTGTTAGTGGAGCAACCTGTTAGAGGAACAACCTGTTAGTGGAGCAACCTGTTAGAGGAACAACCTGTTAGTGGAGCAACCTGTTAGAGGAACAACCTGTTAGTGGAGCAACCTGTTAGTGGAGCAACCTGTTAGAGGAACAACCTGTTAGTGGAGCAACCTGTTAGAGGAGCAACCTGTTAGTGGAGCAACCTGTTAGAGGAACAACCTGTTAGTGGAGCAACCTGTTAGAGGAACAACCTGTTAGTGGAGCAACCTGTACGAGGACCAACCTGTTCGTGGAGCAACCTGTTAGAGGAACAACCTGTTAGTGGAGCAACCTGTTAGAGGAACAACCTGTTAGAGGACCAACCTGTTAGAGGACCAACCTGTTAGAGGACCAACCTGTTAGAGGACCAACCTGTTAGAGGACCAACCTGATGCTATTTGACCAACCTGATGCTAGTTGACCAACCTGATGGAAGTTGACCAACCTGATGTTAGTTGACCAACCTGATGGAAGTTGACCAACCTGATGCTAGTTGACCAACCTGATGGAAGTTGACCAACCTGATGCTAGTTGACCAACCTGATGGAAGTTGACCAACCTGATGCTAGTTGACCAACCTGTTAGTTGACCAACCTGATGGAAGTTGACCAACCTGTTAGTTGACCAACCTGATGCTAGTTGACCAACCTGTTAGTTGACCAACCTGATGCTAGTTGACCAACCTGATGGAAGTTGACCAACCTGTTCGTTGACCAACCTGTTAGTTGACCAACCTGATGGAAGTTGACCAACCTGTCTCTGTCTGTTGACCAACCTGATGGAAGTTGAGGGCCAACCTGTTCGTTGACCAACCTGTCCAGCTGTGACCAACCTGATCTCTGAGGCTCAACCTCCTCCCTCCCCTCTTCTCCCTCCGACCTCCCTGACACTCTCTCTCCTCCAGCTGTGACTCCTCCCTCCTCTGAGGCTCAGCGTCTCTCCCCCTCTTCCTTCTCCCTCCACCCTCCTTCTCCTTTCTCCTGAGCTGGAGCACAGAGCAGGAGAGGTGGGAGGAGAAGGAGAAGAGGAGGGAGAAGGAGAGGGAGAAAGAGAGGAGAGAGGAGAAGGAGAGGGAGAAAGAGAGGAGGGAGGAGAAGGAGCAAGAGATTTCAGAGTTGAAGGTTCTTCATGAGACAAAAGTGTTCCAGCTGACAGAACGGTGAGTGTTGGTGAGCCGCTGCATGGTTTATAAATGATATTATATCCATGATATATATTATATATCGATGTAATATATATTATATATATATATATTAAATATATATTTAATGTATAATATGTAATCCATATATATATAATATATATACATATATAATATATTAAATAATTTATATAATATATATATATTTAAAATATTATATATTTAATGTATGATATTTAATCCATATATAATATATATATATAATATATATTAAATAATTTATATAATATGTATATTTAAAATATTATATATTTAATGTATAATATTTAATCCATATATATAATATATATATATTAGGGCTGTGAAACGATTAAAAATTTTAATCGGGTTAATCACAGGTTTTTGTGGATTAATCATGATTAATCACATATTACCGATATTCTCGGTATATTTTGTGAGAACATAGAGATTTATGACAAAAGACGGATATATACATTTATACATTCTTCTATACAATGGTGCTGCAACTCAGCAGTTATTTAGCAGTTTTCTTCCATATGGAACATGAATACATCTTCATCCTAAACAGAATGTTTAACCCTCCTGTTACCTTTCGGGTCAATTTGACCCCATTCAATGTTTAATGTCGGTGTTCTTTGGGGTCAATTTGACCCCAGGCTGTTTTTCACTGTGTCAAACATATAAGAAATATCAACTTTTTTATTTATTTAAAGGGTTATTTAGGTTGTCAACAAATAAACATAAAGTACCTCACACTTAAACTTGGGAAACAATATTAATTCTAATAATTTTCTGGAGGTTTTAATTGCTGGGGTCAAATTGACCCCGAGGGTAAAATATGTTAGTAAAGTAAAGGTAACAGGAGGGTTAAACAGAACATTTTCCTCTTGTTTGTCAACCATTAACTCCACCATGATACAATCTAAAGGCCTCTAGTCTTCCTCTAGCAGCTGCTGAGGCAAACTGACTGTGTGGGTTTTCTTCATGAACTGGGCCGTGATGAAAGGGACGGCGGGGACACCGCTGCAAAGCTGAAACCTCACCGCCCGGACAGGTGGACAGATTGACAAGTGACTTTTTTTTGCTCGGTCGATGCGGCGCGCGGAGCTCTGTGGCGCGAGACGGAGATCGATAAGTGTTAACGCAACGCGAAGAGACAGAAATGACATGCTGCTGTGGAGATACGATCAACAACAGACGTTTAGTTTAATAAAAGAACAAAGGCGTGCTCTAGAGAACATGTCAGGGGCGGGCCAATCTCTTTAATGTGATGCGATCTACCAACACTACGCGCGATCGACTGGCAGGTCGCGATCGACGTGTTGAGACCCTGATCTACAGGAAGTAAAAGTCGTAACAAGGTTTCCGGAGGTGAACCTGCGGAAGGATCATTACCGATGAACAGACCGTCTGCATGAGAGCGGACAGAGTTCAGATTGAAGTGGTGTATTGGAAGCTCATTTTGCAAGTGACTTTTTTTTCGTCCTGACGACCAACAACAGACGGATTGGAAGCTCATTCTGCGCATGCGTTAAATGCGTTAAAAAAAATAACGAGTTAAACCTGTAATTTAATTAACTGAGTTAACGCGTTATTTTTCACAGCACTAATATATATATAATATATTAAATCATTTATTTAATATATATGTATATATATATTTATAATACACATAATAGATTATATATATACATATTTATATTTAATATATTATATATTTATTATATAAATATATATATTAAATATTCAAATGTTTTGTTATGTGTTTGTCTTTCAGCATTGAGGAGCTGTCTCGCTCTCTGCAGAAGGAGGACTGTCAGGAGGAGAGACATCGAGACACGGAGAGGAGTCTTCAGTCAGTCAGCCAGGCTGTGGTCAAACTGGTGAGACACAGAGGTCACAGAGACAGAGGTCACAGAGGTCACAGATACATAGGTCACAGAGACGCAGAGGTCACAGAGACACAGAAGTCACAGAGGTCACATAGACAGGTCACAGAGGTCACAGAGACATAGGTCACAGATACACAGGTCACAGAGGTCACAGAGACGGAGGTCACATAGACAGGTCACAGAGACACAGAGGTCACAGAGACATAGGTCACAGAGGTCACAGAGACACAGGTCACAGAGACGGAGGTCACATAGACAGGTCACAGAGACACAGGTCACAGAGGTCACAGAGACAGAGGTCACATAGACAGGTCACAGAGACACAGAGGTCACAGAGACATAGGTCACAGAGACACAGGTCACAGAGGTCACAGAGACGGAGGTCACATTGACAGGTCACAGAGACACAGGTCACAGAGGTCACAGAGACAGAGGTCACATAGACAGGTCACAGAGACACAGAGGTCACAGAGACATAGGTCACAGAGGTCACATAGACAGGTCACAGAGACACAGAGATCACATAGACAGGTCACAGAGGTCGGTGTGTTCCTCCTCCAGTCCAGAGTGCTGGGCAGCAGCAGTCGGGCCGTGTCCCCGGACGGCGTCCTCAGTCTGGACCTGTCCTCCCTGCTGTCTGTGCTGTCCCACGCCGAGAGCGCCCTGCAGTGGAGACACGAGGAACTGCAGGTCGGTGCACAGGGAGCACGACCCACTCTGAGCCGCAGGGCAGAGGTCAAGATGGGGGCCATGACTGTGTGTGTGTGTGTGTGTGTTCCTAAGGGGGCGGAGCTCTCTCTGCGTAGGCTCCATGAGGAGAAGACAGCTGTTGAGCTACGACTGAAACAGCTGGAGGACGACAACCAGCTGCTGAATACACACTCCCAACACACACAGCTGGAGCTCACACACACTCTGGACCTCCTGAGCAGGTACACACACACACACACACACACACAGATCAACCTCTCATTTAGTTTGCAAGTTAAAGTGTTAACATGTAGGAATTAAAGGTACAGTTTGTGTGTGTGTCTGTGTGTGTTTGTGTGTTTGTGTGTGTGTGTGTCTCAGGGAGCGCGAGGCGTCGTCCTCACTGCGTCTCTGGTTGGAGGAGGTGCAGAAAGAGAAGGATCGTCTGAGGAAGGAGAGAGACAGACAGGAGGAGAGAAACAGAGAGCTGGAGGCGGAAACACTGAGACGGTATGAATTATACTATATATAATATACATAAATATTATTATATACAATTATATTATACGATACATAATATACATAAAGATTATTATATATAAATATTATATATAATTATATTATATATAATATATATAAATATTATTATAATTATACTACATATAAATAATATTATATATAATTATTTTATACTATACATAATATACATAAATATTATATACATTATAATTATACTATATATAATATACATAAATATTATTATATATAATTATACTATATATAATATACATAAATATTATATATAATATCATTAGAATATAGATAATTATTAGTGCTGTGAATAATAACGCGTTAACTCAGTTAATTCAATTACAGGTTGAGCTTCCAATCCACCACTTCAATCTGAACTCTGTCCGCTCTCATGCAGACGGTCTGTTCATCGGTAATGATCCTTCCGCAGGTTCACCTACGGAAACCTTGTCTTTTACTTCCTGTAGATCAGGGTCTCAACACGTCGATCGCGACCTGCCAGTCGATCGCGGCGTAGTGTCGGTAGATCGCATGACATTAAAAAGATTGGCCGCCCCTGACATGTTCTCTATAGCACGTCTTTGTTCTTTTATTAAACTAGACGTCTGTTGTTGATGGTATCTCCACAGCAGCATGTCATTTCTGTCTCTTCGCGTTGCGTTAACACTTATCGATCTCTGTCTCGCGCGCCACAGAGCTCCGTGCGCGCATCGGGACCGAGCAAAAAAAGTCACTTGTCAATCTGTCCACCTGTCCGGGCCGGTGAGGTTTCAGCTTTGCAGCGGTGTCCCGCCGTCCCTTTCATCACGGCCCAGTTCATGAAGAACACCCACACAGTCAGTTTGCCTCAGCAGCTGCTAGAGGAAGACTAGAGGCCTTTAGATTGTATCATGGTGGAGTTAATGGTTGACAAACAAGAGAAACATGTTCTGTTTAACCTCCTGTTACCTTTACATTTACTAACATATTTTACCCTCGGGGTCAATTTGACCCCAGCAATTAAAACCTCCAGAAAATTATTAGAATTAATATTGCTTCCCAAGTTTAAGTGTGAGGTACTTTATGTTTGTTTGTTGACTACCTAAATAGCCCTTTAAATAAATAAAAAGTTGATATTTCTTATATGTTTGACACAGTGAAAAACAGCCTGGGGTCAAATTGACCCCAAAGAACACCGACATTAAACATTGAATGGGGTCAAATTGACCCGAAAGGTAACAGGAGGGTTAAACATTCTGTTTAGGATGAAGATGTATTAATGTTCCATATGGAAGAAAACTGCTAAATAACTGCTGAGTTGCAGCACCATTGTATAGAAGAATGTATAAATGTATATATCCGTCTTTTGTCATAAATCTCTATGTTCTCACAAAATATACCGAGAATATCGGTAATATGTGATTAATCATGATTAATCCACAAAAACATGTGATTAACCCGATAAAAATTTTTACTCGTTTCACAGCCCTAATAATTATACTATATATGATAAAATATAATTATATATAATTATATTATACTATATGTAATACTATATATGATAAAATATTATTATATATAATAAAATATAATTATTATATATAATACTATAATATATATAATTGTATAATATATTAATTAGGGCTGTCAATCGATTAAAAAAAAGTAACTAATTAATCGCACACTTTGAAATTCATTAATCGCGATTAAAAGGTTTTTTTTTCTTCTGAAGACTAAATCTTCTAAATGAACGAGTAATCCCTTCAGACAGCGTGTATTTCAGACACTTGTTTAATTATATTATTTTTTAAAGACAAAACTTCACACAGAGCTGTGTTTTTAAAGAAGCTCCAACCTATAAAGTGCCAGCGAGGTATTTAATATCGTGGATGATAAATTGTTTCTTCAGTGAAACATCAGATTAGTAAACAAGGTGTATTTGAGACCCCATTGGTCCTGTCATCTTTAACACTGAACAGCAGAACCAGTGGCCTTGGTAAACTGACCAATATGTCACGTTAACCCTCTGGAGGCTGGGCTCATTTTCTCGATTTTACAAAACAATGTAAATTCACCTTTTAAAGTCTTTTGCATGTGACACACCCCAGTGTTTCCCCGCCATTCTATCAGGGTGAGGCCCCGCCCCCCTGTCATGTTCTCTATAGCGCCAGATTACAGCAGAAGTAATGTACGGTTCTTTCCTTAAAGAGGTCTTTGTTCTTGTCTTAAACTAAACGTCTGTTGTTGGTCGTCTCTCCAGCAGAAGTAATGTACGGTTCTTTCCTTAAAGAGGTCTTTGTTCTTGTCTTAAACTAAACGTCTGTTGTTGGTCGTCTCTCCAGCAGCGTGTCATTCTGTCTCCACGTGTCGGTCACTCTTCTCTCTCCGTCTCGCCGCAGAGCTCCATGTCGGCGTGTCTGCGCGCGCATCGGGCGGAGCAACAACAAAGTCCCCTTTACCTTCCGCCCCGCGTCACCGACACGTCGCCCTCTGCTTCTCTGTGAATATGGAGGAGCAGACCGGAGGAAGGAGGCGGACTGCCGCGGCTTGACACTCACAGGAGTGAAACAACTTCAACGCACACCGGAAGTAAACAAAGTTGCGTTAATTGCGTTAAAATATTTTAGTGCGTTAATCGCGGCCAAATTAATCGCATAGATTAACGCGTTAACGCTGACAGCCCTAATATTAATATATATACACTACCGTTCAAAAGTTTGGGATCACCCAGACAATTTCATGTTTTCCATGAAAACTCACACTTTTATTTATCAAATGAGTTGCAAAATGTATCGAATATATAGTCAAGACATTGACAAGGTTAGAAATAATGATTTGTATTTGAAGAATTAATTTTTTTCTTCAAACTTTGCTTTCGTCAAAGAATGCTCCTTTTGCAGCAATTCCAGCATTGCAGACCTTTGTCATTCTAGCTGTTAATTTGTTGAGGTAATCTGTTGAAATGTCACCCCACGCTTCCTGAAGCACCGCCACAAGTTGGATTGGCTTGATGGGCACTTCTTGCGGACCATACGGTCAAGCTGCTCCCACAACAGCTCCATGGGGTTGAGATCTGGTGACTGTGCTGGCCACTCCATTACAGACAGCAAGCTGCCTGCTTCTTCCCTCAATAGTTCTTCACAATGTGGAGGTGTGCTTTGGGTCATTGTCCTGTTGGAGGAGGACATTGGCTCCAATCAAGCGCTGCCCACAGGGTATGGCATGGCGTTGCAAAATGGAGTGATAGCCTTCCTTATTTAAAATCCCTTTGACCTGGTACAAATCTCCCACTTTCCCAGCACCAAAGCAGCCCCAGACCATCACATGACCTCCACCATGCTTGACAGATGGTGTCAGGCACTCTTCCAGCATCTTTTCACCTGTTCTCGTCTCACAAATGTTCTTCTGTGTGATCCAAACACCTCAAACTTGGATTCATCTGTCCAGAACACCTTTTCCAATCTTCCTCTGTCCAATGCCTGTGTTCTTTGCCCATACCAATCTTTTCTTTTATTGGCCAGTCTCAGATATGGCTTTTCTTTGCCACTCTGCCTAGAAGGCCAGCATCCCGGAGTCGCCTCTTCACTGTCGACGCTGACACTGGCGTTTTGGGTACCATTTAAAGAAGCTGCCAGTTGAGGACCTGTGAGGCGTCTATTTCTCAAACTAGAGACTCTAATGTACTTGTCTTCTTGCTGAGTTGTGCACGGGGCCTCCCACTTCTCTTTCTGCTCTGGTTAGAGCCCGTTTGTGCTGTTCTCTGAAGGAGTAGTACACACCGCTGGAGGACATTTTCAGTTTCTTTGCAATTTTCGCATGGAATAGCCTTCATTTCTAAGAACAAGAATAGACTGGCGAGTTTCACATGAAAGTTCTTTTTTTCTGGCCATTTTGAGAGTCTTATCGAACCCACAAATGTGATGCTCCAGATAATCAACTAGCTCAAAGGAAGGCCAGTTTTATAGCTTCTCTCATCAGCAAAAGAGTTTTCAGCTGTGCTAACATAATTGCACAAGGGTTTTCAAGGGTTTTCTAATCAGACATTAGTCTTCTAAGGCGATTAGCAAACACAATGTACCATTAGAACACTGGAGTGATCGTTGATGGAAATGGGCCTCTATACACCTCTGGAGATATTTCATTAGAAACCAGACGTTTCCACCTAGAATAGTCATTTACCACATTAACAATGTATAGAGGGTATTTATGATTGATTTAATGTTATCTTCATTGAAAAAAAACAATGCTTTTCTTTGAAAAATAAGGACATTTCTAAGTGATCCCAAACTTTTGAACGGTAGTGTACAGGACTGTCTCAGAAAATTAGAATATTGTGATAAAGTTCTTTATTTTCTGTAATGCAATTAAAAAAACAAAATGTCATGCATTCTGGATTCATTACAAATCAACTGAAATATTGCAAGCCTTTTATTCTTTTAATATTGCTGATTATGGCTTACAGCTTAAGAAAACTCAAATATCCTACTTCTAAATATTAGAATATCATGAAAAAGTATACTAGTAGGGTATTAAACAAATCACTTGAATCGTCTAATTAACTCGAAACACCTGGAAACACATTTTCAAATGTTTGATTTTGTTTTGCTGTTATAAATCTTTTTTTTTACTTGGTCTGAGGAAATATTCAAATTTTATGAGATAGGATTTTAGAGTTTTCTTAAGCTGTAAGCCATAATCAGCAATATTAAAAGAATAAAAGGCTTGCAATATTTCAGTTGATTTGTAATGAATCCAGAATGCATGACATTTTTGTTTTTTTAATTGCATTACAGAAAATAAAGAACTTTATCACAATATTCTAATTTTCTGAGACAGTCCTGTATATGTATATATATATATAAATAAAATAATATATATTATATATTATTAGAGTGGAGGCTGAAGTGTTGGAGAACGTCCAGCTGACGGAGAGAGAGACTCTCCTCCGGATGGAGATCCACTCCCTGAAGGTGATCAGTGCTCTCCTCCTCCTCTCCTTCGTTTCTCCTCCTCTTCATCTCTCCTCCTCCTCTTCATCTCTCCCCCTCCTCTTCCTGCTCCTCCTCCTCTTCATCTCTCCTCCTCCTCTCTTCCTCCTCCTCTCCTCCTGCTCCGACACTTCTCCTCCTCCTCTCCTTCATCTCTCCTCTTCCTCCTCTCCTTCTCTTCCTCCTCTCCTTCATCCCTCCTCCTCCTCTCGTTCATCCATTGATGCTATGACGGAGGCGAGAGGTCATCCCCCTCTCTCCCTCTAGGGGGCGCTGGAGCAGCAGCTGCTGGACCGGCAGAGAGCAGAAGAAGAAGCCTCCGACTCCAGAGACGCCCTGCAGAAGGTACCAGGCGCCCGGGCGACGGAGTCTCAGCCAATCAGACGCTAAGTTGACTACCCCCGTGTCCCGCCCCCTTCAGGCCAGAGGCAGCGTGGTGAGCCTCTCCTCCTCCCAGTGCGCGTTGAGGAAGGAGGCGCAGGAGGAGCGCCACGCGCTGGACAAGATGGCCGCCCTGAACGCCTCGCTGGCGCTGGACAAGAAGGAGCTGAACCAACAGCTGCTGCAGGTACGGGCGCTGCCTGGCTCAAGGGCACGCCTGTCTCTCTCACCTGTCTCTCTCTCCTGTCTCTCTCTCCTGTCTCTCTCACCTGTCTCTCTCACCTGTCTCTCTCTCCTGTCTCTCTCACCTGTCTCTCTCACCTGTCTCTCTCACCTGTCTCTCCTGTCTCTCACCTGTCTCTCTCACCTGTCTCTCACCTGTCTCTCTCACCTGTCTCTCTCACCTGTCTCTCACCTGTCTCTCTCTCCTGTCTCTCTCCTGTCTCTCTCCTGTCTCTCTCTCCTGTCTCTCTCACCTGTCTCTCTCTCCTGTCTCTCTCACCTGTCTCTCTCTCCTGTCTCTCTCACTCTCCTGTCTCTCTCACCTGTCTCTCTCTCCTGTCTCTCACCTGTCTCTCTCTCTCCTGTCTCTCTCCTGTCTCTCTCTCCTGTCTCTCTCTCCTGTCTCTCTCTCCTGTCTCTCTCACACCTGTCTCTCTCCTGTCTCTCTCTCCTGTCTCTCTCACCTGTCTCTCTCCTGTCTCTCTCTCACCTGTCTCTCTCACCTGTCTCTCTCTCTCCTGTCTCTCTCTCCTGTCTCTCTCACCTGTCTCTCTCTCTCCTGTCTCTCTCACCTGTCTCTCTCTCTCCTGTCTCTCTCACCTGTCTCTCTCACCTGTCTCTCTCTCTCCTGTCTCTCTCACCTGTCTCTCTCTCTCTCCTGTCTCTCACCTGTCTCTCTCTCCTGGGTGCTCACCTGTCTCTCTCTCCTGTCTCTCTCCTGTCTCTCACCTGTCTCTCCTGTCTCTCTCTCCTGTCTCTCTCACCTGTCTCTCTCACCTGTCTCTCTCTCCTGTCTCTCTCACCTGTCTCTCTCTCCTGTCTCTCTCTCCTGTCTCTCTCCTGTCTCTCTCACCTGTCTCTCTCACCTGTCTCTCTCACCTGTCTCTCACCTGTCTCTCTCACCTGTCTCTCTCTCCTGTCTCTCTCACCTGTCTCTCTCTCTCCTGTCTCTCACCTGTCTCTCTCTCACCTGTCTCTCTCTCCTGGGTGCTCACCTGTCTCTCTCTCCTGTCTCTCTCTCCTGTCTCTCTCTCACCTGTCTCTCTCTCTCCTGTCTCTCTCACCTGTCTCTCTCACCTGTCTCTCTCTCACCTGTCTCTCTCTCCTGTCTCTCTCTCCTGTCTCTCTCACCTGTCTCTCTCCTGTCTCTCTCACCTGTCTCTCTCACCTGTCTCTCTCACCTGTCTCTCTCTCCTGTCTCTCTCTCCTGTCTCTCTCCTGTCTCTCTCACCTGTCTCTCTCTCCTGTCTCTCACCTGTCTCTCTCTCCTGTCTCTCTCACCTGTCTCTCTCTCCTGTCTCTCTCCTGTCTCTCACCTGTCTCTCTCACCTGTCTCTCTCTCTCCTGTCTCTCTCACCTGTCTCTCTCTCCTGTCTCTCTCACCTGTCTCTCTCCTGTCTCTCTCTCTCCTGTCTCTCTCTCCTGTCTCTCTCCCTGGGTGCTCACCTGTCTCTCTCAACCTGTCTCTCTCCTGTCTCTCTCTCACCTGTCTCTCTCTCTCTCTCCTGTCTCTCTCCTGTCTCTCTCTCTCTCCTGTCTCTCTCCTGTCTCTCTCTCTCCTGTCTCTCTCCTCTCTCTCTCCTGTCTCTCTCTCCTGTCTCTCTCTCCTGTCTCTCTCCTGTCTCTCTCTCCTGTCTCTCTCTCTCCTGTCTCTCTCTCCTGTCTCTCTCACCTGTCTCTCTCTCCTGTCTCTCTCCTGTCTCTCTCTCCTGTCTCTCTCTCTCCTGTCTCTCTATCACCTGTCTCTCTCTCTCTCCTGTCTCTCTCTCTCCTGTCTCTCTCACCTGTCTCTCTCTGTCTCTCTCCTGTCTCTCTCTCACCTGTCTCTCTCACCTGTCTCTCTCTCACCTGTCTCTCTCTCCTGTCTCTCTCCTGTCTCTCTCTCCTGTCTCTCTCACCTGTCTCTCTCTCTCCTGTCTCTCTCTCCTGTCTCTCTCTCTCCTGTCTCTCTCTCCTGTCTCTCTCACCTGTCTCTCTCTCCTGTCTCTCTCTCCTGTCTCTCTCTCCTGTCTCTCTCTCCTGTCTCTCTCTCTCCTGTCTCTCTCTCACCTGTCTCTCTCTCCTGTCTCTCTCACCTGTCTCTCTCTCCTGTCTCTCTCTCTCCTGTCTCTCTCTCCTGTCTCTCTCCTGTCTCTCTCCTGTCTCTCTCTCTCCTGTCTCTCTCTCTCCTGTCTCTCTCTCTCTCCTGTCTCTCTCCTGTCTCTCTCTCTCTCCTGTCTCTCTCTCCTGTCTCTCTCTCCTGTCTCTCTCTCCTGTCTCTCACCTGTCTCTCTCTCTCCTGTCTCTCTCCTGTCTCTCCTGTCTCTCTCACCTGTCTCTCTCCTGTCTCTCTCTCCTGTCTCTCACCTGTCTCTCTCACCTGTCTCTCTCACCTGTCTCTCCTGTCTCTCTCACCTGTCTCTCTCTCCTGTCTCTCTCTCCTGTCTCTCACCTGTCTCTCTCACCTGTCTCTCTCTCACCTGTCTCTCTCTCCTGTCTCTCTCTCTCCTGTCTCTCCTGTCTCTCTCTCCTGTCTCTCTCCTGTCTCTCTCTCCTGTCTCTCTCCTGTCTCCTGTCTCTCTCTCCTGTCTCTCTCCTGTCTCTCTCTCCTGTCTCTCTCTCCTGTCTCTCACCTGTCTCTCTCCTTCTCTCTCCTCTCTCTCCTGTCTCTCTCTCCTGTCTCTCACCTGTCTCTCTCACCTGTCTCTCTCTCACCTGTCTCTCTCTCCTGTCTCTCTCACCTGTCTCTCCTCTCTCTCCTCTCTCACCTGTCTCTCTCTCTGTCTCTCTCTCCTGTCTCTCTCCTGTCTCTCTCACCTGTCTCTCTCTCCTGTCTCTCTCACCTGTCTCTCTCTCTCCTGTCTCTCTCTCCTGTCTCTCTCACCTGTCTCTCTCACCTGTCTCTCTCTCTCCTGTCTCTCTCACCTGTCTCTCTCTCCTGTCTCTCTCTCCTGTCTCTCACCTGTCTCTCTCCTGTCTCTCTCACCTGTCTCTCTCCTGTCTCTCTCCTGTCTCTCTCACCTGTCTCTCTCTCACCTGTCTCTCTCTCCTGTCTCTCTCCTGTCTCTCTCACCTGTCTCTCTCTCCTGTCTCTCTCTCCTGTCTCTCTCTCACCTGTCTCTCTCTCCTGTCTCTCTCACCTGTCTCTCTCACCTGTCTCTCTCCTGTCTCTCTCCTGTCTCTCTCTCACCTGTCTCTCTCTCCTGTCTCTCTCTCACCTGTCTCTCTCTCTCTCTCCTGTCTCTCTCTCCTGACTCTCTCTCTCTCTCCTGTCTCTCTCCCACCTGTCTCTCTCACCTGTCTCTCTCACCTGTCTCTCTCCTGTCTCTCTCTCTCCTGTCTCTCTCTCCTGTCTCTCTCACCTGTCTCTCTCCTGTCTCTCTCCTGTCTCTCTCACCTCTCTCTCTCTCCTGTCTCTCTCACCTGTCTCTCTCTCCCTGGGTGCTCACCTGTCTCTCTCCTGTCTCTCTCTCCTGTCTCTCTCACCTGTCTCTCTCCTGTCTCTCTCTCCTGTCTCTCTCACCTGTCTCTCTCTCCTGTCTCTCTCTCCTGTCTCTCTCACCTGTCTCTCTCTCCTGTCTCTCTCACCTGTCTCTCTCACCTGTCTCTCTCTCCTGTCTCTCTCTCCTGTCTCTCTCTCACCTGTCTCTCTCACCTGTCTCTCTCTCTCCTGTCTCTCTCACCTGTCTCTCTCACCTGTCTCTCTCTCCTGTCTCTCTCACCTGTCTCTCTCTCCTGTCTCTCACCTGTCTCTCTCCTGTCTCTCTCACCTGTCTCTCTCACCTGTCTCTCTCTCTCCTGTCTCTCTCCTGTCTCTCTCACCTGTCTCTCTCTCCTGTCTCTCTCTCCTGTCTCTCTCACCTGTCTCTCTCTCCTGTCTCTCTCACCTGTCTCTCTCACCTGTCTCTCTCTCCTGTCTCTCTCACCTGTCTCTCACACCTGTCTGTCTGTCTGCAGCTGGAGGGTGAGCTGTCAGACAGCCAATCACAGCTGAGGTCAGTGAGGTCAGAGGTCATCTCTCTGCAGAGGGAGGTCAAGACCCTCCACCTGGACCTCGCCCAGCTCAGGTGAGTCTGGTGGATGATCAATAATCATTGATTCTGATCACCGATCCTGGATATTGATCTCTATTGGCTCCTGTTAGAGCTCAACGAGAGGAGGAGGCCGACATCGTCCGTCAGCTCCGAGGAGGAGAGAGAGAGATGGAGAGAACGCTGGAGGAGGAGAAGAGGCTGTTGGTCTCCCTGAAGGAGGAGAGAGGGAGGGATGAAGATCAGCTGGAGGAGGTGAAGAGGAGGTCATGTGACCGCGGTCCACCTGTGTGATGCCCCGTGTGTAACGTGTGTGTGTGTGTGTGTCTGTGTGTGACGTGTGTGTGTCTGTGTGTGTGTGTGTGTGTGTGTGTGTGTGTGTGTGTGTGTGTGTGTATGTGTGTGACGTGTGTGTGTGTGTGTGTGTGTTTGTGTGTGACGTGTATGTGTGTGACGTGTATGTGTGTGTGTGTGTATGTGTGTGTGACGTCTGTGTGTGTGTGTGTGTGTGTGTGTGTGTCTGTGTGTGTGTGTTTGTGTGTGTGACGTCTGTGTGTGTGTGTCTGTGGGGTCCTCAGCTCTCCTCCCAGCATGCCTCAGTGTGTGTGGAGCTGAAGGAGGCGCAGCAGCAGCTGAGGCAGCAGGAGGAGGAGCTGAGGAGGAGAGAGCGGCAGCAGGAGGAGCAGCGGTGGGAGAGCAGGAGGCAGCAGGAGGAGCAGGAGCACCTCCTGAGAGAGAGGGAGCAGCTGCAGGAGGAGCAGAAGGAGCTCAGGTACTGATCACAATACCTCTCTATGCACACACATTGTGTCCTTGTACCTCAGGTGTGTCCTTGTACCTCAGGTGTGTCCTTGTACCTCAGGTGTGTGCTTGTACCTCAGGTGTGTCCTTGTACCTCAGGTGTGTCCTTGTACCTCAGGTGTGTGCTTGTACCTCAGGTGTGTCCTTGTACCTCAGGTGTGTCCTTGTACCTCAGGTGTGTACTTGTACCTCAGGTGTGTGCTTGTACCTCAGGTGTGTGCTTGTACCTCAGGTGTGTCCTTGTACCTCAGGTGTGTCCTTGTACCTCAGGTGTGTCCTTGTACCTCAGGTGTGTGCTTGTACCTCAGGTGTGTCCTTGTACCTCAGGTGTGTACTTGTACCTCAGGTGTGTACTTGTACCTCAGGTGTGTCCTTGTACCTCAGGTGTGTGCTTGTACCTCAGGTGTGTCCTTGTACCTCAGGTGTGTCCTTGTACCTCAGGTGTGTCCTTGTACCTCAGGTGTGTACTTGTACCTCAGGTGTGTACTTGTACCTCAGGTGTGTACTTGTACCTCAGGTGTGTCCTTGTACCTCAGGTGTGTACTTGTACCTCAGGTGTGTCCTTGTACCTCAGGTGTGTAATTGTACCTCAGGTGTGTCCTTGTACCTCAGGTGTGTCCTTGTACCTCAGGTGTGTACTTGTACCTCAGGTGTGTACTTGTACCTCAGGTGTGTC
The DNA here is from genome assembly GCF_029220125.1 of Pseudoliparis swirei. Classification (NCBI taxonomy): domain Eukaryota; kingdom Metazoa; phylum Chordata; class Actinopteri; order Perciformes; family Liparidae; genus Pseudoliparis; species Pseudoliparis swirei. The sequence continues at coordinate 24,226,288 of NC_079389.1, forward strand.
CTTGTACCTCAGGTGTGTCCTTGTACCTCAGGTGTGTCCTTGTACCTCAGGTGTGTACTTGTACCTCAGGTGTGTACTTGTACCTCAGGTGTGTCCTTGTACCTCAGGTGTGTCCTTGTACCTCAGGTGTGTACTTGTACCTCAGGTGTGTACTTGTACCTCAGGTGTGTCCTTGTACCTCAGGTGTGTCCTTGTACCTCAGGTGTGTCCTTGTACCTCAGGTGTGTCCTTGTACCTCAGGTGTGTCCTTGTACCTCAGGTGTGTCCTTGTACCTCAGGTGTGTACTTGTACCTCAGGTGTGTCCTTGTACCTCAGGTGTGTCCTTGTACCTCAGGTGTGTCCTTGTACCTCAGGTGTGTCCTTGTACCTCAGGTGTGTGCTTGTACCTCAGGTGTGTACTTGTACCTCAGGTGTGTGCTTGTACCTCAGGTGTGTCCTTGTACCTCAGGTGTGTCCTTGTACCTCAGGTGTGTACTTGTACCTCAGGTGTGTACTTGTACCTCAGGTGTGTCCTTGTACCTCAGGTTTGTACTTGTACCTCAGGTGTGTACTTGTACCTCAGGTGTGTACTTGTACCTCAGGTGTGTCCTTGTACCTCAGGTGTGTCCTTGTATCTCAGGTGTGTCCTTGTACCTCAGGTGTGTCCTTGTACCTCAGGTGTGTCCTTGTACCTCAGGTGTGTACTTGTACCTCAGGTGTGTACTTGTACCTCAGGTGTGTGCTGGAGGCCCTGCAGCAGCAGCTCCACCAGCAGGTGGAGCAGCTCTCCCAGTCGGAGGTGGACAGGAGTCAGCTGGTCACTCGGGTCGTCACCGTGCAGCAGGTCAAAGCAGCGCTACAGGGTCAGTCCTTCATCATCACCTTCATCATCATGCTGATCATTATCTAACATGTCACACCTCTTTGTGCGTCATCTATAATGATTTAGTGGTTTTTTACTCCTCTGGTGAAGCCCCGCCCCCATCTCCTCTGATTGGCTGGTTACTTTGAGGGCGGGTCTGAAATATATCAATTCATAGTATCAGAATAAGCAATAGTCTTTATATAGTAATTATTGTAGTATATTATTTATAGTAGTATCAGTAGTATTTATTTAAGTAGTAGTAGTATCAGTAGTACTTCTAGTATTGTAGAAATTGTAGTATCTGTGTCTTTGTTTATTTAGAAAAGTGCTATACAAGTCAGAATTATTATTATTATAACATAATAAGTTGTGTTTTTAACATCAGTGTTTTGTGCTTTTATTTTGAAGGGGAGATCGAGTGTCTACGAGCAGAGCTGGAGAGAACGACGACCAGGAGAGAAGAGGAGGAGGAGAGGAGGAAAGAGGAGAGGAAGAGCAGTGAAGAGGAAAAGGAGGCTCTGAGGGGAGAAACTGAGAGGCTGACGGAGGAGGTGGAAGACCTGAAGAGGAGGAGGAGAAGGGAGGAGGAGGAGGAGAAGAAGGCCTGGCAGAGAGAGAGGGAGGCTCTGAGCGAGGAGCTAGGGATGAGGGACGGAGAGGTGGAGGCACTGAGGAGGCGCACAGAGGGGCTGATGGAGGAGGAGCGAGACAGACAGAAGGAGGTGGAGAGGCTGAGGGAGGAGGTGAAGAGGACCGAGGTCAGGCTGAGGGAAGAGGAGGTGAAGTGGGAGGAGGAGGTGAAGAGGGTGGAGGTCAGGCTGAGAGAAGAGGAGGTGAAGTGGGAGGAGGAGGTGAAGAGGGTGGAGGTCAGGCTGAGAGAAGAGGAGGTGAAGAGGGTAGAGGTCAGGCTGAGAGAAGAGGAGGTGAAGAGGGAGGAGGAGGTGAAGAGGGCGGAGGTCAGGCTGAGAGAAGAGGAGGTGAAGAGGGTAGAGGTCAGGCTGAGAGAAGAGGAGGTGAAGAGGGAGGAGGTCAGGCTGAGAGAAGAGGAGGTGAAGAGGGTAGAGGTCAGGCTCAGAGAAGAGGAGGTGAAGAGGGAGGAGGAGGTGAAGAGGGCGGAGGTCAGGCTGAGAGAAGAGGAGGTGAAGAGGGTAGAGGTCAGGCTGAGAGAAGAGGAGGTGAAGAGGGAGGAGGTCAGGCTGAGAGAAGAGGAGGTGAAGAGGGAGGAGGAGGTGAAGAGGGCGGAGGTCAGGCTGAGAGAAGAGGAGGTGAAGAGGGCGGAGGTCAGGCTAAGAGAAGAGGAGGTGAAGAGGGTGGAGGTCAGGCTAAGAGAAGAGGAGGTGAAGAGGGAGGAGGAGGTGAAGAGGAAGGAGGAGGTGGAGGCGCTCTGCGACCGGATGGAAAGATTAGAAAGAGAGAAGGAGGAGAGGTTGAGGAGTGAAGCAGAGGAGGTGAAAAGATGGAGGAGGAGGGTGGAGGAGGTGGAGGAGGAGATCAACAGACTGAGGAAAGAAACCTCTGCGCTACAGGAGGAGAAACGACAGAGAGAGAGACTGCAAGAAAAAGAGGAGGCGAGGAAGAGGAGACTAGAGGAGGAGGTGGAGCTGCTGAGGGTGAGGCTGAGTGTGGCCAAGGAGGAGGAGGAGGAGGTGAAGGAGCAGGTGGAGCGGAGGGAGCGCAGCCTGGAGCGACAGATGAGCGCCGTGAGGGAGAGGGAGGAGGAGGTGGAGGAGCTGAAGGAGCAGCTGAGGTTGGCTGTGGAGCAGAAGGAGGAGGGAGAAAGGGAGCGTCAGGAGGCGCACGCCAAACTGAAGCAGAGCGCGAGGAGGGAGGAGCAGCAGGAGGCGCTGCTGAAAGAAACATTGGCGTTCCTCAAGAAGGAGAGGAGGGAGGGAGGAGAAAAGGATGTGACCATCTCCTCCCAGGCCAGGGAGCTGCAGGAGGCGCGGGCTGAAGGAGAGGGAGCAAAGAGGAGAGCCAGAGAGAGGGAGGAGGCCTGCGACGGGCTGGAGGAGGAGGTGAAAGAGTCGAGGGAGAAGGCTGAGCGAAGCTTTAAGGAGGTGGCGAAGGGCAACCGTATCCTGAAGGAGCGAGAGGAGGAGGCGCAGCACCTACGAGCTATGCTAAAAGAGATGGAGGAGGAGGACGGGAGAGAGAGGGAGGCGCTCAGGAGAATGGAGGTGGAGAAGAGGAGAAGGCTGGACGACAAGATGTTAGAGGTGGAGGAGGAGAAGAAAAGCCTCGAGGAGAAAGTGAGACGGGTGGAGGAGGAGCTGGAGGAGGTGAAGGAGGCCCTGTGGAGAGCAAGGGAGGAGAAGAGGAGGTTGGATGACAGATTAGAGGAGATGGAGGTGCAGGAGAAAAGAGAGGATTTGAGGAGGACGGAGGAGGAGAAAGAGGAGCAAGGGAGATTGGTGGAAGCTGGGAGAAGTCAGCACCTCCTTTTGGAGGAAAGAGAGAGGTCCAGAACGAGAGCGCTAGAGGAGGAGAAGGCGAGACTGTGGAGGAGCGAGAGGGAGGTGAAATCTCTCAGGCAGGAGGTGCAGAAGGAAGAAAGGAAGAATAAGGAGATCCAGGAGGAGATGACAACCCTCAAAGAGGAGGAACAGAGGAGGGAAGAGGAGACGCAGGAAGAGCTGAGGAGGGCTGAGAAGGAGGTGGTAGCTCTAAGAGAGGAGGTGAAAAGAGAACAATGTGAGAAAAAGGAGGCACAGGAGGAGTGGAGGCGGAGGGAGGAGGCCCAGGAGGAGCTGAGGAGGATGAAGAGCGAGGATACAGTGACTGCTCTAAGAGAGGAGGTGCAAAAGGAGCAAAGAGAGAAGATGGAGGCGCAGAAGGAGCTGATGAGAAGAGAAGACATGACATCACTCAGAGAGGAGGTGCAGAAGGAGAAGGAGTATGTACAAGAGACATTAATGATGAAAGAGAAGGAGATGACTGCTCTCAGAGAGGAGGTGCAGAAGGAGAAGGAGTATGTACAGGAGACATTAATGATGAAAGAGAAGGAGGTGACTGCTCTCAGAGAGGAGGTGCAGAAGGAGAAGGAGTATGTACAGGAGACATTAATGAGGACGGAGAAGGAGGTGCAGAAGGAGAAGGAGTATTTACAGGAGACATTAATGATGAAAGAGAAGGAGGTGACTGCTCTTAGAGAGGAGGTGCAGAAGGAGAAGGAGTATGTACAGGAGACATTAATGAGGACGGAGAAGGAGGTGCAGAAGGACCAAAGAGAGAAGATGGAGGCACAGGAGGAGCTGATGAAAAGAAGAGAAGACATGACATCACTCAGAGAGGAGGTGCAGAAGGAGCACAAGGAGAAGGAGTATGTACAAGAGACATTAATGAGGACAGAGAAGGAGGTGACTGCTCTCAAAGAGGAGGTGCAGAAGGAGAAGGAGTATGTACAGGAGACATTAATGAGGACGAAGAAGGAGGTGACTGCTCTTAGAGAGGAGGTGCAGAAGGAGAAGGAGTATGTACAGGAGACATTAATGAGGACGAAGAAGGAGGTGATTGCTCTCAAAGAGGAGGTGCATAAAGAGCACAAGGAGAAGGAGTATGTACAAGAGACATTAATGAGGACAGAGAAGGAGGTGCAGAAGGACCAAAGAGAGAAGATGGAGGCGCAGGAGGAGCTGATGAAGAGAAGAGAAGAAGACATGACATCACTCAGAGAGGAGGAGCGCAAGGAGAAGGTGTATGTACAAGAGGCATTAATGAGGACGGAGAAGGAGGTGCAGAAGGAGAAGGAGTATTTACAGGAGACATTAATGAGGATGGAGAAGGAGGTGACTGCTCTCAGAGAGGAGGTGCGTAAAGAGCACAAGGAGAAGGAGTATGTACAAGAGACATTAATGAGGACAGAGAAGGAGGTGCAGAAGGACCAAAGAGAGAAGATGGAGGCGCAGGAGGAGCTGATGAAAAGAAGAGAAGAAGACATGACATCACTCAGAGAGGAGGAGCGCAAGGAGAAGGAGTATGTACAAGAGGCATTAATGAGGACGGAGAAGGAGGT